>NW_015211489.1:0-863 GCF_001447785.1 Gekko japonicus | reverse complement strand
CAAGCATGATAATACATAAACAGTATTAATAAATAACCATGAGTCTGATTACTGGAGCTAGACTAGCTGTTCTCCAACACTGGAATAAAGGGGGGGGGGATTCCCAACCAAAGATGAATGGGAGCTGAAGATCTAGGAAATTACAACGGCAGTGAAGCTAATAGCCTATAAAAGCTAGTTTAAGAGTAGATCAAACATAGACTATACATAAAAAATGAGTAATACTGATAAATTACTTGACACGATGTAATTTAATTTATGGAGACAATATTAATTATAGAAAATTGTCACAGAGTGCTGGACGTTTTGTGATATCTGTATTTTTTTAAGTTATTTATACTTTGGCTGCTCCTACACTAGCCACTTAATCTGCAATTGCATGGTTTGCTTGCTCAGTTTTCACAAATTATCCCTATGACATTGTGGTTACCCTGTTGGGTTCCGAAGGTTCTCTGTTGCTTGTGTCATCCCCTCCCTCCACTTAAAATGGAATTTCAGTGCCAGATTGTCCTATGTGGTGATCTAAGCACTAGTGAGGCTTCTCAGGGTTCACGCCCCTTTGAAATTAATGTCTTTCCTCTCCTTCCAGGTTGAATAGTTACTTTCTGTTTTTTCAGGGCTTGTCAGTTTTCTCCTACACTCATGAATAACTGCTGTTGTTATGGGGAGGGGACTAAAAATTCTTCTCCTGTATGGGTCTTCATGGTGCAATGGACTGAAGGTAAGCAGCTTATATTGATGATCCCTAACCCAAGAGTTTCTGCAGAAGAAGGCGTGGATCTCTGTGGCAGCCTAAGCCAACATACTTTGATAACCACAGAAAGAAAGCCAGTCGCCATTCCAGTAACAACACACAATCAGAT
>NW_015211488.1:0-863 GCF_001447785.1 Gekko japonicus | reverse complement strand
GTTTTCCTTTATTGGGATTTTTTTCTGAAGCACTTTTCGGCTGTTACCATCTACTTTAAGCTAGCTCTCTACCGTTGCCAGCTCCGGGCTGGGAAATACCTGGAGATTTGGGGGTGGAGCCTGAGGAGGATGGGATTTGGGGAGGGCCGGAACCTCAGCAGGGCACAAGGCCACCATTCAAAGCAGCCATTCCCTCCAGAGGAACTGATCTCTGACATGTGGAGATGAGTCGTAATCCTGGGAGATTCCCCAGGTCCCACCTGGAGATCGGCAACCCTATCTGAAGTTTTGGAGAGATGTCCAGTAAGAACCTGAGGCTTGCAGCCCTGATGTTGAACTGTTTTGCTGCCTTTCCGGATGAGTGATGCACAGACCCGCAAGGGCCAGAAAGGATGCGGGCGTCTGGGAACTGCGCACACACCGAGTAGCCGAGCCGTGCGAGAATCGGGCCAGTCAGAGCAACAAAGCATGAACCAAACCATTTGCTCCGATGTGTTCAACACCCAGCCTCAGCGGAAACGATTACAGAAGCTCAAGTCAGTGACCCTCTGGTGCCTCGACACAATGCACAGTAATGGCTGGAAAAGGACAGAGCTTTGAGTGCATTGTCCTTCCGGGCTCTCTGAGGGCCGCGTGGCAGACACGGAGTTACTGACGAAAAATCCTGCCCACGTGGCATCCTTCTGGCGCATTGTTCCGCCCAGCAATATGACCAAAGGCAAGAAAACCACACAACGTGATTGGGTCGCTTTTCAGGTAAGTGAAAACACACTCTGCGATGGAAGAACAACGTTCGGGCCCAGGGGCACCTTTAAGACCCACTGAGTTTAATTCCAGGCATAAGAACATAACATAAGAGACGC
>NW_015211487.1:0-849 GCF_001447785.1 Gekko japonicus | reverse complement strand
ACATCATTAATTTTATGAAGCCTGTATTGCTGTCTCTTTCAGGCCTTGGGTGGCAGGCCTTTCCTTGCTTAGAGACAGAAACTGAACCTAAACTGGCTACAGCAGTGACCACCTAAGGAGAATACAAAGGAATCTGACCCTGTAACAAGCCTAGATACCGACATTGTCCTTATGTACACTCAAGCAGTGTGATCACTGAATCTAATAATAGTGGAAATACTGACTTAAGTTCATTCACTTGATCTTCCTTCGGTGTACTGTATACATCATGTGCCCTTTTAGTCTCTGCACAAACAGGTCATCCTTTATGCACAACAACAGATGGAATCAAATGTGGCATTAAAAGTCACAATATTCAGAATCCCAACAGGTGAGCATTTTGTTTGTTTGTTTATTTATTGGATTTATACCCCACCCTCCCCACTGAAGCAGGCTCAGGGCGGCTTACATAAATTTTTAAAAACATTTTAAAAACACATAAAACCTAATCATAATCCAATGTTTTCATAACAGGAGTCAGTTAGTACAGATTTAGATGATGAAGACAATCCCAGGGAGGCTCCAAGTTATGTCAGGATGTTAAATGTGGTCAAACACCTGGTGGAAAAACTCCATCTTGCCGGCCCTGCAGAATTGGAGTAAGGGCCCTGGTGTCCTCAGGGAGTTTGTTCCACCAGCACGGCGCGGCCACGGAAAAGACTCTAGCCTTGGTGGTGGCCAGCCTGGCCTCTTTAGGGCCAGGGAGCACTAGGAGGTTCTGTATCCCTGAACGCAGTGCTTTCTGGGGAACGTGGGGAAAGGCGGTCTCTCAAGTATGCTAGCCCCTGACCATAAAGGGCTTTATAGGTA
>NW_015211486.1:0-856 GCF_001447785.1 Gekko japonicus | reverse complement strand
ATACATAGAAGACCTCTCCTTTGATGGCCGTGGTCTCTTTAACAGCCCCACGGACACCATATTGCAGGATATGGATAAGAGCATAAAAGCTTCTCACGCTCTAGGAGTTTCATCCTCCACGAGGCAACAATATCGGCCTCGTCCTTGGTCTAGGCCCTGGCAAAAACGCGCTTCGAACCGTCAATCTCCTGACAGACAATGGAGGCCACGTATGTCTTCAGGTGGCCAAAAGCCCACCTTTCAAAACCCCAGGTTTGGATCAGGACAACAATCTTTGCGCACTAAGCAGGCAAAGTCCTCCAAGCAGGGTTTTTGACTTCCTTCCCTTTGAGTCAAATCCAACCCGTCTAACCCCCTTTTTTCAAACTTGGCGTCACATCACCACAGATGAATGGGTGCTGTCCATCCTAACCCAGGGCTATCACATAGAATTCCATCAGAACCCCGTTACCCCTGTCTTCGCCTCCACAGCCCCTTATTCGGCCCTCCTCGAAGAAGTGTCGGTCCTTCTACAGAAGGGAGCCATCGAGCAGGTGCTGCAACATCTAAGGGGCAAGGGATTCTACTCCCACTATTTCACTGTCCCAAGGCGGGATGGAGGCATTCGACCAATCTTAGACCTACGGGCGCTAAACACCTTTGTCAAATACCACCGCTTCCGAATGGTGTCCCTGCAGCAGATTCTGCCACTTCTCCAGAGGAACATCTGGATGGCCACTCTCGACCTCCAAGACACGTATTTCCACCTCACCATCCCCCCCTCCCACCGCCAATACCTACGCTTCGCAATTGGTCAACATCATTACCAATATGTAGTCCTCCCATTTGGCCTCTCAAGCGCACCAAGAGTCTTCAC
>NW_015211485.1:0-935 GCF_001447785.1 Gekko japonicus | reverse complement strand
TGGAGGGTGGTAAGCAGTGGGGTACCGCTAGTATTTATTAAAGAGACAATGGGTATGTAATACACAAAGATAAAGGAAGTACTTCTTCACCCAAAGAGTGATTAACGCATGGAATTCACTGCCACAGGAAGTGGTGGCGGCTACAAGCATGGACGGCTTCAAAAGGGAATTAGATTAGCATATGGAACAGAGGTCCATCAGTGGCTATTAGTCACAAGGTATAGATAGGGACTCTGGGGCAAGTGATGCTCTGTCTTCTTGGTGCTAGGGGGGGTCAACAGTGGGAGGGCTTCTAATGTCCTGGCCCCACTGGTGGACCTCCTGATGGCACCTGGTATTTCTGGCCATTATGTGACATAGGGTGTTGGACTGGATGGGCCTTTGGCCTGAACCAACATTGGCGTCTCTTATGTTCTTATGTTCTATGACTCCCCACTCCTCCACATGCAGCTACTGGTGTGACCTTGGGTCAGTTACAAGTTGTTCAGAGCTGTTCTCTCAGGAACAGTTCTTGAAAGAGCTCTCTCAGCCCGACCTATATCACAGGGTGTTGTGGGGAGGGGAAGGGAAAGGCGATTGTATGTTGCTCCAAGACTCCTTTGGGCAGTGAAGGGTAGGGTATAAATCTAAACTCTTCTTCTTCTTCTTCCTCCTGATCCATAACTGTAGATTCAAGGGATTGAACCTCAGACCTCCTGTATGCAAACCAGAGACTCTTCCCCTGAGCCATGGCCCCTCCCAATAATCAATGGTAAGTGGAACTACCATATATAAAAGTCTTGGGACCAGCAAGGCATTCCAGAGTGAAGCAAATCAGCACAATAGATTGCCTCCTCACACTCAATTCCTTTTGTGATACATATGGCTGTATAGCGCCTGAAAATGCAAAGATATGGTTGTTTTGTGTGTTTTTTGCTATCAAGTCACAGCTGACT
>NW_015211484.1:0-868 GCF_001447785.1 Gekko japonicus | reverse complement strand
ACTCTTAACCACTACACCAAACTGTGTGGAGGGGGTGGAGGCGGATGCGACACTTCCTTTCTCTTCATGATGGAAGTCCTGACCAGCCATTAGTTTGGGGTCTCCCTCTTTTTTAAAGCAATTATTGAACTTTGGTAATTAGATTAGCATTCAATATTTGAATGATCTGGAACAGGTCTGACTCTTATGCAAGCGTGGGATGTGGGCAGCATTGTGTTCTTTGGGCCTGATGTCATCCTCAGGCTGGGTCAGGGACCCACGGCAAGCAAATTTAATAAATGAAGCTAAAGTATGCAAAACAGGTGGGGACAGCTTGGCAGTATTTATACTGAATTTCCATGCTTGAGCCTTTCCCAGCTTCCATCCCCCCGCCCTTTCTTTCCACCCCTCTTTTTTATTTTATTTTTAATAATATTTTTGCATTTGTGTTTGTGCCGGTGCCTGGAAGTCATGGCAACCTCTGGTAACTCCTACTGTGGCACGGAGGACAGTCAGAGAAGTAGCTTGATAGCCTGCCTCTGGCCTCCCAGCCCTGGTGTTCTCTGGAGGTCTCCCATCCAAATGCTTGCCGGGGTTGGCCCTGCTTAGCTTCCGAGTTCTGACAAGATCGGGCTTGCCTGGGCTATCCCGGTCAGGGCTTTCTGCTCCTCTTTAAGGCATCTGTGACATAGCAGGTGGAATCCTACCTCTTTGCTCACTGAAGGTGGAAGTTGTTCTGTGGGCCCAGGAGACTTCTGCTACCGGAAGAAGATGTTCTTTTATTGGAGGGAGAGTTTTTGGGCTGGAATCAAGCGTCAAATGTGGTTGAACAGAGTTGGTAAGATATAAGCCACTGAACTGTTGTCCTTGCTATCCTCCCTTTGCAAAT
>NW_015211483.1:0-875 GCF_001447785.1 Gekko japonicus | reverse complement strand
CTCATTTAACATTAATAAAAAGCACATTTGCATCTTCTTCAATAAAAACATGTTTTTTAATATTTGTTCATGTCATGCGGCTCCCAAACATCTGATGCGCGTTCTGTGTGGCTCTTCCATGAAGCGCGTTTGGCCACCCCTGGTCTAGAGGCCACCCTCCAAAGCAGGCATTTGCTCCGGGGGCACTGATCTCTTTTTCCTGGAGATCAGTCGTAATAGTGGGAGATTTCCAGGTGCCAGCTGGAAGTTGGCAGCCCTATGTACTCCACGTACAGGCGGGAGGCACGTGCATTCATTGTAACATGCAAATTCTTCTCCGGATGGAGGGGAAAAGACCTGCATTGTGAGCGAGCGATTCGGCTACTGCAGAAATTGGTTTGCTCTGGAGCCGTCCTTCCTGGGCTGAGACAAGAATGTGTGAGCTGGAGGCTAAAAAAACTGTGAGCTGACTCACACCAGCTCAGCTTAGAGGGAACACTGTTCGTGACACACCTTGCATGTACACGTGAAAATTTAGATCGAAAACATCTGAAAACTTCCAGAGTCTGGGATGTGAGGTACATCTGTGAACTCCCTGATCCTTGACAACGGGCACCTACCATATGGGCTGGTCCCCCGACCTGCCAGAAACCTGCAGTGTTCCCTGAACTTACTCTTACACAAAAGAATGCGCGTCACCCACCACAGACGGCAACGGCCTTGCAAACCACTTCCACCGATCTTTCTCCAGCCGGAGTTCACTGACTCTCCTGGCGATCTCCTGAGGTGTCGGCGGCTCTTCCTTATTAATGCAATCATTATGTATGTGGTTAGACAGTCGCTGAGCTCCGGAGGCCAGAGGATGGCGGGAGGAAGAGTGGCACGTTCGGGCTCTG
>NW_015211482.1:0-883 GCF_001447785.1 Gekko japonicus | reverse complement strand
TGCCCAAAAATAGCCCTGAATTTATGGAAATAAAACCCCAAGATTCCTATTCTCTGGAGCTGACCCCCCCTTGTTGGATGAAGCTGGCTACAGAAAACCCATCGGACGACAACTTCCCAAAATATCGCAGGAGGGACATTCTGCGATTGTCTTCTATGTCTGGCTCTGCCAGGTTTCATCTTCCTAGCTTGTGTGCAAGGCAATTAGAAGTTTGGTATGTAATCTCTCATTGGATTTAAGAAGTGGATATTTTAATGATACCCAAACACCCACTTGTTAAACTTTCTTAATGAAAGACATACTATACTTGGAAAGCAGTTGGACTTATCCACGGTATATTAACTAGAGAAGGTTAGGAAAATGACTGGTTGCTTACTGCTATGGAATCAAAGTGCTGCTTAAATAAAGGGCTATTAAATTAAAGGGCTGTTATGCCTGATGCCTGCTGCTTTGACCAATGGGGGGTTCTGAACTGTTGTTTTAAGGGCTCAGGGGTGATCCCATGGCTTGCTGCCTAAGGTACAGCTAGAAAAAGTAGGTTTGGATAATGGGCAAAATTCAGGTTGTGCTTTTCAAAGAACTGAGCCATGGTGGGAGGTGTGCGAGCAGTGGAGAGATTGTATTGTGAGATAAACTCAAGGAAGACGTGGTTTTGGTTCTGTAGCATTTACTAAGATGAAATGAAATTCCTCTGCAAAGCGTCTGAAAATGCCATCCCCACCCCAGTGCAGCTCTCTCTCTCTCTCTCTCTCTCTCTCTTTCTGGGTGAGTTACCCAGAAGTCAAAAATGAATGTAACTCTGGGGAGAGGAGAGATGGAAGTAGAGTGCAGCTGAAGCAGCGCTCTGGAGACCATCACACAGAGAAATCTGAAATCCTCCCTG
>NW_015211481.1:0-924 GCF_001447785.1 Gekko japonicus | reverse complement strand
ACCTGATCCTCTGGAGAGCCACTGCCAGTCTAAATAACCAATATTGGCTTGGCTAACCACAGGCAGCTTCATGTGTTCATATGTGCCCAAATGGGTATTAGCTCCCATTGTTTTGGAGAGTTACTGTGGCTCAGTGGTACAGCATCTGCTTGGCACACAGGGTCCCAGATTCAATCTCTGGGATCTCCAGCTAAAAGGAGCAGGTAGTGAGTGGTGTGAAAAATCTCTACCAGAGAACGCAGAGAGCTGCTGATGCTGAGTAGACAATGCTGCTTTTGTCAGACCAAAGGTCTGATTTAGTATAAGTCAGGTTCATGTGTGTTCATATTTCTGATAATTACAGTATAGTCCGAAGGAGAAGGAGAAGGAGGAGAAGGAGGAGGAGAAGGCGAATCTTCTAATCCCTTGAGCAATGTCAAATTTTTAACTCTGTAGGTGATGTGGAGGAATTCTCATACTGTATGATAATTCTTATAAACAAATCAGTTAATTATTCAGCATATCAGTGAGGCCCAAGCATTGGAGAGAGAGAGAGAGAGAGAGAGAGAGAGAGAGAGAGAGATATTTTGTTCTATGCCACTTTGATTAGAATCTTTCACGATAAAGGTGGCTAGTAAATCTTGAAATAAATACTTGGAAGAAGGGTCAATATTGAATAGTTTCTACTGGGAATTTTTGCCATGCTTCTTTCTGATTTCCACCAAAATTGGAGATATTGTTATATATTTTTCCATGTTGAGTGCTTTGCTTTGTTTTTGTGTAAGATTTTTTGTGTAAGATTTATTTTTTTATTTAGTACATCTTTATCCTCCCTCCTTCCAAGGAGCTCAGGGCACTATATGTTGTCCTCCCCTCTTCATCCCTCCCAAATCTCCAGACATTTCCCAATGCGGAGCCGGTAGATCAGCAGACCACTTAGGATGG
>NW_015211480.1:0-877 GCF_001447785.1 Gekko japonicus | reverse complement strand
AGCAAACTAATTGATGCAGTAGCCAACCCACTCACTCACATCTTTAACGCCAGTAGCTCAGAAAGTAGAATTTTGGCTCACAAGACTCCGCAGCTTAGAGGGAGCCCTGGTGCAGAGCCCCTTCAATGCTGTGCAGGCTTAGCTCAGACCGGGTGTGGGGAGGAGACCAGAGACGTGTCTTGCTTGGGGCGACATCATAAACGGTCCGGGACCAATGTTTCTACAGGACTGCCTCTCCTGGTATACCCCCAGAAGAGCACTACACTCCGGGGAGAAGAATCTTCTGGTGATCCCTGGCCCCAAAAGGTATCCAGCTGTCCTCAAGCAGAGCCAGGGCTTTTTCAGCCCTGGCACCAGCCTGGTGGAACTCTCTGTCAAATGACCTCCATGCCCTAGGGGACCTAGTGCAGTTCTGCAGGGCCTGGAAGACAGAGATGTTCCGCCAGGTCTCCGGCTGAGGACAGCAAGGGTTTCCACCAAGCCTGGCTTCCTCCTCTCTCCTCCCCACCCCTGCAAGGGGTAAGGACAAATTCGTCTGTTAAGCGCCATTGGTACCAGTTACAGAACCACCGTGTCTTGTTTTAATCGCTTTTTATTCTGATTTGTAAATGTTTCGTCTGTGAAGCGCCATTGGTACCAGTTACAGAACCACCGTGTCTTGTTTTAATCGCTTTTTATTCTGATTTGTAAATGTTCTTGTGACAATGTCGTTCGCCTTCTTGAGCTGTATACGGGGGAGGGCGGTCTATAAATCAAATAAATAAATACCTTCCATCAGGCCTGGCACCAAGGCGGCAGGGGAGAAGTGAGAACCTCCGAGGGAATGCTTAGAAAAAGAGCCCTGCGGGGGCCAAACTTGCTTAAGGTAAGAGCCACA
>NW_015211479.1:0-875 GCF_001447785.1 Gekko japonicus | reverse complement strand
GATGGTATCTGCCCCATGTGTTAATCTGAGCACCTATCAGTCAGAGGTGTGGAATTCTGAAGGTTACACTTGTGGTTATAGTTTATACTCACTAGCAGCCTTGCCTGGCCCTGCTTTGGGCTGCCATCTTGGATGGCTGCCATCTTGGCAACTGGTGGGGGATGGGGGGAGTTGCGAGGAGAAAGGCTTAAACCTGATCACCAGCATTGCACAGGAAGTGATGCCATCGCCCCAGCGACATCCAAGCAACACTGGTAGAAGCCAGTTTTACCATAGAGCTTTTGCCCAAGTACCAGAGTGTCTCCTGGACATTGCTAGTCTAATGATGTCACTTCCTGTAAATAGGGTTGCCAGCCTCCAGGTAGGGCCTGGGGATCTCCTGCTTTTACAACTGATCTCCAGCTGACAGAGATCAGCTCCCCTGGAGAAAATGGCTGCTTTGAAGGGTAGACTCTATGGCATTGTACCATGCTGAGGCCTCTCTCCTCCCTAAACCCCACCCTCTCCTGGATCTACCCCCAAGGTCTCCAGGTATTTTCCAGCCCAGACCTGGCAACCCTACCTGTAAAACACCAGCAATGAGGCTTAGGCCTATACTTTCTCCTGGTAAATCCTCCCACCATCCTGCTGATCAGTGGCTGGGGGTAAGGCCTGGCAGCAGGGGACCTCCACCTTCACTGGAGTGTCTGACAACCCTAAGCCCCACCCTCCAGTATTCCAATCCAGGAAGATTAATCTACACATACAAACAGTTTTCTAAAAGTGGATAATTTCTTTGAACAAATGTTGTTTGTGGAACAAAATCTCAGGGGCTAGGCTGGGCTGGGATATGAACTGTGTCACCTCTGAGAACAGTAGCACACAATGTACACTGG
>NW_015211478.1:0-881 GCF_001447785.1 Gekko japonicus | reverse complement strand
TGACACTTTCATTGAGCTATCCAGTATGATTTCAAGGTCTTTTTCCTTCTCAGTCTTAGCAAGTTCAGACCCCATTGAATCTTACAGAGCAGTCAATGGTGATATGAATTTCCATGATGTTCTAATGGCTTCTGGCTGGGCTAGGGAAAGTTTAGTGAGGCAGAACTCAGGATCTGGGCTGTACCCTTGGCCACTATCACACCTGGTGGCATCTCACATTTGTGCAGGATGTATCACGGACAACCATTTTATGCAGAGACACAATGCTCATAATAGTTTGGAATGATTCATTCCAGGATCATCGTAAAGTAAAGGTAAAGGTTCTCTTGCTTGAAAGCCAGTCGATAGACTCTGTGATATAGCAACCTAATTGTGTGTTTCTTATTTTTTAAAAAATGATAACACCACTATCTTATTGTATATTTTTGCACGTCTTTATATCCCTATGGGGAAGGAAGGTGGCATTGTACAGCCTGATTTCATCAGATCTCTGGAGCTAAGCAGTGTTGGTACTTGTATGGGAACTTGCAGGGCTCTTTTTGTAGCAGGAACTCCTTTGCATATTAGGCCACACACCCCTAATGTAGCCAATCCTCCAAGAGCTTACAGAGCTCTTCTTACAGGAGCTACTGCAAGCTCTTGGAGGATTGGCTACATTAGGGGTGTGTCACTTAATATGCAAATGAGTACCTGCTACAAAAAGAGCCCGAGACCACCAAGGAAGACTGCACAGGAAGGCAATGGCAAACCACCACTGCTTTCCACTTGTCTTGAAAGCCCCTTGCTGGGGTCACCATAAGCAGGTTGAAACTTTGCAGCACATACATTTATATCTATGGCCATATATATGTCTATGAACAGAACATTCAAAGAAACAAATA
>NW_015211477.1:0-880 GCF_001447785.1 Gekko japonicus | reverse complement strand
CCCCCACAAAGGAGGTGGGAGCCCCACATGGGAGGGGGGAGACACACATCTGCCTGAGCTCCATGAATCAAAGCACCGCAAATGCCGGTTCAGAGAGCAGGCCGCTGGTACCACTCAAATGCAAACCCATTTGAGGGGCCGACAACGTCCAGGATCTTGCAGCCACAGAAATTATCAGCCACGCTACTCGGGGTTCTTGTCACTCCCATTTCCTTCAGAGTTCTAATCCCTCCCTTCTGGAAATCATGCAGGCAGTTACGTGCAAAGGGCCCCACAGTGCAAAGGAAGACCCGTGCCTTTGGCGGTTTCCTATCCCTCCGTGTGGCTGACAGACACACTCTCCAAGGAGTATCCCTCTATTCCTCATCCACTCCGTATCTCTTTCCTCCTCCAGTGACACAAGTCATACAGCCAATGTCTACAGCATCCCATTTGCAACGAAGGACAGAGAGCAAATCAGCTTGACGGCTCAAGGTTCAATTTGCAAAAGGGGGGGGCAGCGAGGGCAATTGGACAATAAGCTCCTGGGGGTGGGAGAGCCAGAGGCAGACTTGCTCCGGAACTCCTGGGAACTGCCCAGCGCCTGGGTCCTGGGCGTCAAGCCCTCCAAAGGGCACCTCCCGCCCTCCAGGGGAAGTTTTGCTTGCGCCAGACAAGACCATCCGGGTTGCAATCCCAGGAGGCAAAACCTCCCACTCTGAAGGAAGAACTCCAGGATGAAAAGTCTCCCCGTGACTCTGTCCTCTTGAGATGTGGTTGACGAATCAGAAAGGCTCAGTACCTATTTTGCCTCAATTTTTACTTCAGAGAGAACAGGTTTATCTGAAGTTGGTAGTAGGGAAGTCACAGTGTCTTGGCTGCTGGTTGACATGGACAGAGA
>NW_015211476.1:0-876 GCF_001447785.1 Gekko japonicus | reverse complement strand
GTGGTAGTTGTTACACAATTCTCTCTCTTCGTAGTCAGCTCTTTGGTCTTCTTAGGTCACCTTAGGTGGCTGGCTTAAGCTTTCATTAGAAATCCCGGGGAGGGGCAGTGGTGGTGGAGGCTCCAAAATCTTGGTGGAAGAGCTCCATTTTACTGACCCTGCAGAACTGCAGAAGATCCCACAAGGCCCTGATCTCTTCTGGAGCCGCCACCTAAAAAACCCTGACCCTGGTTGTTGCTAGCCTGACCTCCTTGAGACTCAGGAGGGCCAGCCGATTCTGGGTCCCTGATCGTAGTGCTCTCTGGGGTACATGTGGGGAAAGTCAGTCCCTCATGTATGTAGGTCCTTGGACATAAAGGGCTTTAAAGGTAAGAGCCAGCACCTTGAAAATAATTCGGTATGCTATAGGCAGCCAGTGCAATGCCCATCAATAACCTGGCTGCAACATGTTGCACCAGCTGCAGCTTCTGGATTTGAGACAAGGGCAGCCCCATGTAGAGGGCATTACAGTAGTCCAGTCTCGAGATGACCATCACATGGATCATTGCTTCCAAGTTGTTGCATTTGAGGAGGGGAACCAGCTGCCTGATCAGCCGAAGGTGGTAGAAGGCTGATTTGGCAGTGGCTGCTACCCGGGCCTCCATTGTTAGGGAGGCATCTAGGAGCATTCCCAGACTCCTAACCTCTGGCGCTGGCACCAATGGAGCCCCATTGAAGGTCAGGAGCAGGATCACTAATCGTGGACCGCCCTGACTCAGTCACAGGACCTCTGTCCTTATCAGATTCAGTTATAGCTGGCTCAGCCTCAGCCAACCAGCTATGGCCTGTACGCCCTGTCTAGATCTTTCAGTTTGGAGTCAGACTGCCTGCCCAACA
>NW_015211475.1:0-871 GCF_001447785.1 Gekko japonicus | reverse complement strand
CAATAAAAACATGTGGGTTATATTTGTTCCCGTCATGTGGCTGTCAAACATGTTTGTTCTATGTGGCCCTTACATTAAGCAAGTTTGGCCACCCCTGTCCTAGAGCCACTGGTGAGGGTCACTGAAAGCCACAAGCTACAAGCCAGGAACCGAGAGAGAGGTCTTTGCCTCTTGCCAGAAGTCTCGTGCCTGGCCGTGCCTCGGGTTTCCTGCCTGCAGGCAGGGTGCGAATCAGAAGCTCCCCCCCAGACCTTAAGCAGCTCGCAGACACTTTCTCAAGAATTCCCCCTCCCTTGTATGAGGCCAGGAAAAGTAAATTAATATGTCCTTTTCATTCTCCTGAGCTGGAGGGTTGCCATTTGGGGGGGGGGGAGAGAACGTGCACTCTCTGGGTGCGTATAGGTAGCATTCGGTTTTTAAAAGGGGGCTTTGTGAGCAGCTAGGGTGAAACGATACCACTTTTGGAAATAAATATGGTGCGATTGTCCTGACGATAAGCATGCACGGGTCGCATGACAGCAGGCACTTGGTTGTCTTGCTTCACTACATGAAAGAGAGGCTTTGGGTGGAAAATCTAAATCGATAAGGGGGCAGGTACATGGGAGTGCAGTCCAGTTTATCTCAAATGGATCTCAGAGCATCGGAGACTGCCGTGCTGGAGCCAAGAGGAGGCGAAAAGAGGGCCCCTTTGGCTGAGTGTTCCACTGCCTATGAGACTGGATCCTTGATTTTTGCATTTGCCAAAGAGCGTCTTGAGTTGATCTTTGGTTGCACCTTGCTCTGGAGAAACACACCGGCACCAGCAGAGTGGGATGTGAGCACATGAACACATATGAAACACGTGAAACGGCCTTCTACTGAACCAGACCCT
>NW_015211474.1:0-996 GCF_001447785.1 Gekko japonicus | reverse complement strand
TTGGACTTATGTTCTCTTATGTTCTTATAGGGACAGGGTTCTGATATGCTTCAGTGAACCCAGAACAAAATCTCCATATTTATCTCCTGCAACTGGGAGCATTAGAAGGTGCTTGAAGCCTGGGTCCGGGCATGGCATTCCTCCATCATGTCTGAATCTAGCTCAGCTGAGAATCCCCACCCGACGGAATATTTCGTATTTAACTATAGTTGTCATTTCTGTTGGATGGATATGAGGTGCTTTGGGAGCCAATGTCTGGTTGAAAGGGAGGATGAAAGGGTGTGAGATTTTTCTCCTTATTTAATGGTGGTGTTCATTATGAGGTAAAAGGTTCTCAGTTTTTTAAAAAAGGTGGAGTCTTGTGGGTTCTTAAACAACATGTTCGTAAATGCTTTCAAGTTGCAACCAACTTATGAAAACCCCAGAAAGGGGCTTTTAAAGCAAGTGAGATGTAGAGCTGGATTGCCATTGCATTCCTCTGCAGAGTCTTCCTTGGTGGTCTCCCTTCCAAATACCAGTTCTGCTTATTTGTTTGTTTGTTTGTTTGTTTGATCTGTATCCCACCCTCCCTGCCAGGCAGGCTCAGGGCGGCTTACAGAATATGTATAAATATATTAAAACAGCGAGATACATTAAAACAATAATAAAGGTAAAACCAGAACATGTGCAAACAACTGCTAGCAAACATAATACTAATAAATGGTGGCCGTATGTCCCAAGAATGGACTATACCATGAAACCCTCTCTCCCCCTTAAACAATAACAGACTAATTGAAGCATGTGAATCTTTGTTATATATATACTTTTTATTGGGTTTTTCAAGAAAGAAAAGGAAAATAAAAAAGAGAGCAACACTTTTTTAAAAAGTTCAATCAGATATCTCTTTCATAACATCATATTGCATATATATTAGTTGTTTCTACATAGACTATAATGTCTAGAAACTAAAATCCAAAAAAAAATAACAATTTCTAATTGCAACTAATATACATGAGA
>NW_015211473.1:0-887 GCF_001447785.1 Gekko japonicus | reverse complement strand
ATTCTCTTGGCCGATTGACTTCATTTTGCATGGGAAAATGAGAGAAAAAGCGTTTTTTGAAGAACAAGCTGGGGTAAGCTTCTCCTGGCACAGTTACTTACAACTGAAAAACCTAATGGAATTTTTGGATACCAAGGGGACTTTTAATAGACCCCTTTCTGGTTTGGAAAATATCTCGTTGATATACTTTGACTCTTCCAAGGGACTGAGGCAAATGATAAATATACCACAAAGTCTAGCTACTGAGGATCCTTTCTACTAGTATTGAATAGCTTTTACGTACCAACAGAGCGCTAACAGCTTTCTTTTGTCACACTGTTCTGAATCGTTTTCTTAAAATTCGAACCCTGTAAATTTTTACACGTCTCTAACCCAACAAGTTAATATTTTAAAAATTGTTTTTAATTATTTAAAACCTCAGAGGCAGTTCTCTGACTCTGCATGTCCAGAGATATATTACTTGTGTCCCAAATTTTATGACTCCAGAAAATCTTAGATATATTGTTGCTCCAGCCTGCTATCTCTCCTAGTTGGAGACTACAGGACAACAGAGGGCATTCTTGCTGGCAAGATGGCGAGTTCTCCCCTCTGCGGTGTTAGCTTGACCTGACTTCTGCTACCAAGGCCCAGAAGGAACTCATTTCCAAACTGTTAGCAGCTGCAAGACTAGCCATTGCTTCTGCCTGGAAAGCCAGTTCGGCTCCTTCAATTCAAACCTGGTTTGAAAAAGTGTGGGATCAGTTTATTTTAGACAAACTCACACAAGTCACACAAAACACACAAAACCCAGAAGTTATGATCGGTTTGACGTGGTCTGGTCAAGGGTTCTTCAAAATATGTCGGAAAATGAGATTCTGTCATCAAAGGCTTCCTACATCCCTTGGGTC
>NW_015211472.1:0-872 GCF_001447785.1 Gekko japonicus | reverse complement strand
AACTTTCAAGCACTTTTCTTGTTATTTCAGGGTGCTTCCCCACCTCCGGTCAGCAGGGGGAAATCCTGCTCCCAATTGGCCTGAAGGCTATGTGAGGACGTCATTGCATCACCGATGTTGCACAGTGACACTCTAGTTTTTTGGCAAAACCCTATGGTAAAATTGCCTATAAACCATAGAGTTTTGCCCAAAAACTAGGGCGTCACCCCCAACGTTGGCGACCCAATGATGTCACTTCCGGGTGACATCATCATGTTGCATGTGCTTTGCACGGGGGGCAGAGGATCCAGAAACGGACCTGGGATCCCCCCACCGGCTGCCAGGTAGGACCTGACAACCCTGCTCCCCAATGGGGACCCAAAGTAGCTTACATCATTCTCTTCTCCTCTGTTTTATCCTCACAACAACTCTGTGAGATAGGCTAGGCCGGCATGAGGTCACTCAGCAAGCTTACGTGGCAGAGTGGATATTACCAACCTGGGTCTCCCAGATCCTAGTCTGACTTTTTATGTACTATGTCATGCTAGTTAGATGAGCATACAGGAAAAACTGTAGACAGAGGGGTCTCCAGCTAAAAGGATCAGGTAGCAGGTGATGTGAAAGACCTTTCCCTAAGACCCTGGGGAGCTGCTGCCACTCTGAGTAAACAATTCTGACCTTGATGGACCCATGGCCTGATTCAGTATAAGGCAGTTTCATGTGGTGTACATGATTTCCCCCTCCTCCATTTTATTCTCACAACACCCCTGCAAGGTAGGCTAGGCTGAGAGAGCATGACTGGCCCAAGGTCATCCAGGGGCTTTATGATTAAGTGGAAACTGGAACCTGGTTTCTCTGCATCTTAGTCCTGTATCTCTCCTTATATATAATTG
>NW_015211471.1:0-905 GCF_001447785.1 Gekko japonicus | reverse complement strand
ACTCTCCACTGCTCAACTGTTTTGGTCCGGCTTGTGCAGTCCCTCAGAATGACAGTGGTTCTCCAGAATCTTAGGCAGAGGTGTTTCATATCACTTACTACCTGATGCCTCTTAAAATAGAGATGCCAAGGATTGGACCTGGGAGCTTCTGCATGCCACTCGATCACAAATCCACAGCCCCTTCCCAAAACCGTTACAGCTAGAATGTTAGAATCATGACCTACAGAGCTTTTCCCCCCACAGGATCAAGCCCATCAAAGAAAACACCTATTCTATTACCCGCCCCATAGGGTAGATTGGATGGATTGTGTGAAGAGACAATGCCAACCACTAAAAAACAGTGTCAAGGCACATATGCACAAAATATTTGCAATAAATTTAGAACAATGTTGCGCTCTTAAGAACATAAGAAGAGCCCTGCTGGATCAAACCAGTGCTCCATCTAGCATCCTGTCTCACACAGCAGCCAATCAGTTCCTCCAGAGGTCCAACAACAGGGTGTAGAGGCCAAGGCCTTCCCCTGATGTTGCCTCCTAGCTCTGGTACTCAGAGGTTTTACAGCTTCCGAATGTGGAGGTTCCCTTCAGTCACCATGGCTAGTAGCCACTGATAGACCTGTCCTTCATAATGTTATTTTTTTCAAGCATTCAACAATGATATTTGCAATTTATGATCAAACTGCAATTTGAATAGAAGTGTTTGCACATCACTGTTTTTATGTCAATGGGAAAATGAAGCATTCATTGAAGACTCTCATGTACAAATAAATTGAAATTAAGTAACTGGACTGGCTCTAACAATTATTTATGCTCTCGCTTCATAGCTGCCAAAGAGTTCTGTGTGTAGACATACTTGGTTGTGTATATCCTTATCCAGATATACAGATCAATTCAAGAGGCGCGAAA
>NW_015211470.1:0-932 GCF_001447785.1 Gekko japonicus | reverse complement strand
TGGTGGTGGAAAGTGCCATCAGGTCTCAGTCAAATTATCCCCCCCACCACCATGGGGCTTATGAGAGCCAGTTTGGTGTAGTGGTTAAGTGTGCGGATTCTAATCTGGGAGAACCGGGTTTGATTCCCCCACTCCTCCACTTGCACCTGCTGATGTGACCTTGAGTCAGTCACAAGCTCTGGCACAGCTGTCCTTGAAAAAGAGCAGTTTGTGTCAGAGTTCTCTCAGCCCCACCCACCTCACAGGGTGTCTGTTGTGGGGAGGGGAAGGGAGAGGAGTTTGTAAGCCGCTCTGAGACTCCAAGTGAAGGGCGGGGTATAAATCCAATCTCTTCTTCTTATTATTATTGTGTCCTGACTCAGCCATGTGCGTGCCCCTGTGTGTGTGGTTTCAATTCCGTATCGGAACTGGTTTCACTGAACACCCATCTTCTGGATTTCAGAGCATTCTGAATTCTGATTCCTCTGTTTAAAATTCTTCTGCCTTCTCTTTCTCCCCCAAAGGGAGCCAAAGTGGGTTATCACAGAGTTTAAGAACAACGCTTGTAAAACACATCTGCAACAGTGTAAGCACGGGTCAGGTGAAATGAAATCTGTGGCCTCTAGGGGACCTCAAAAGCCTTCCTGAACAGTCTGATCTTACAAACCCTCCTCAAGGTGAAAAGGCAGGTGCCCTCCTAACCTACCCACAGGATAGTGACGGGGGGGGGGATGGCCGGGAAGAACAGCTAAGGACGCTGGAGGTGCCACCTGGACTGATACAAGGAGAGACAGTCCTTTGGCCACACAGACCTACTCAACTTAGGCCCCAGTCACACGGGGTGGATATCGCAGGGGGGGGGGAGGCGTGGCTATTTGCCCCGCAGCGAAATAACGCGCAACTGCGAGATCAGGCATCCCCTCGTGGTCCTGTGGTTAGGGGGGAGGTGCCGA
>NW_015211469.1:0-880 GCF_001447785.1 Gekko japonicus | reverse complement strand
CTCCTCCTCCTCCTCACTTTTTCTCTTGGCCTAACCTCCTTCATGGGGCTAGGATAAAATGGGAGCCACATAGGCCACTTTGAGCAACTTGGACTCTCCTCGACATTTCCCTTGCACGGTCTTCTTGCTGCCTGAATGTATGGTCAAAAAAGCCAGAGAAAGGGTCCCAGTGTGCATCATGCCAACAGACCAATAAACCACTGTGGTAAAATTAACAGTGACACATTTAATAATTCTATGAGCATCAATTTGTGATGCTATTAATCTTACAATATGGTCAAAGAATTCAGGCATAGGCAAAGCAAAGTCCAACAACATCATATCCTCAATGAGTTTTTACACTCATTTCACCAATCTTCCTCATGAGTTAGAAGTCATATAGAGTTGGAAGATGTCAACCTCTTGAATGGAACTGAAACTAAGTCTAACAACTACTCTAGTTAAAAATCGTAACAAAGCTATTCCATTCAGCTTCCTGTCTTTCTCCACGCCTTATAACTATGCTTTTTTCAGGAGAATTTGATTAAGAAGAAAACAAATAAGAAGCTATGCTGTTTTTTAAAAAGAAACTAAGCTGAATCAAGAGGCTGACATCTTCCAACTTTATAAGTTGGCCGATCTGAAGCCTTGCTCTGCAAAATCCCTACCCCGGCCCCGTCTGCTTTCTGGAAATACTTGCTGGCCCCCAGGGAAGTTAGCGAATGCCGTTCTGCCTGCGGGCACCACTTTGGCGATCCCTGCTTTAGAACGTTTCCAGTTTGGATGCTCTCTTCTTCCCTGTCGTCGCCGGTGGGGTTTCTTCACAGAAGGGGCGTTCATTCCTAGGCTTGCTCCGGGCGCGTGCCCACAGACCCCCTCCACCCTCGCTTCGGGCTGCAAT
>NW_015211468.1:0-893 GCF_001447785.1 Gekko japonicus | reverse complement strand
TAGTCTGGGGTTGCCCTTGGACCCAGGCCTACTGCTGGCTAAACAGGTGTCAGATGTGGCCAGGAGTGCCTTTTGCCAGCTTCAGCTGGTTCGCTAGTTGCAGACTCTCCCTCGTGAGGGCGTTACACCAATCTCACTCCTCACCTCAGACCTATTTGCCTGTCTGCTAACAATCTCATCTCTCAGTAAGGAAAGGGATAAAACTAATGCCAGACATAGGCTGAGTTCAGACTGGCCGTTTGGCCCGATATAGGCACGTTTCAGAAACGTTTCTCGAATGGATTAAAGGGGCCGTTCACACAGGCACAGCTGTCCGGCGTTCCCCAGCCCGTCTTGTAACATTTCCCTCCCGAGTTTAAAAAATACCTGGTGAAAGTGATAGCAAACCCTGGAGAGCGTGTTCATCCCGCTTCCCGAAAATGTGAATGCCGAAAGCCGCAATTGCTGATGCGCATAAGTGCATATGCGCATATAGCCGGATTACCAAAAAGAAAACCGCGCCTTACAGCCACTCCTCTGCCAGGGGCGGGCCAACAGCGCGAACGCTCCCTTGCGCCTCCTCTCCGGTATGCTCCTCCATCAGTCGGTGCAGTGTGACCGGGAATACCAGGAACAAGTTGTTCTGGGTCTTTTTTGCCACGACTCCCTCACACTTCAAACTGCCAGTCTGAACTCAGCCATAATATGCCTAATTCTGCTTTAATAGAAATACTTTGCACGGCAGCCCATGCAGTTATTGCTAGGTTTTGAAAAACTGATAAGCACCCGACGATCTCTGATTGGTTCTTAAAAATCCAGGAATTTTGTATAATGGAGAAATTAGCAGACTCTGTGTTACCAGGTGAAACAGAACCATATAAATCGAAATTTGTTAAAATTTGGTTTCCAGTTCT
>NW_015211467.1:0-881 GCF_001447785.1 Gekko japonicus | reverse complement strand
TAACACTGTGACCCTCCGTTTTTGTATTAGTCCCAAGTGACGCATGGCAACCCCGTATATAAGGCAGCTTCAGATGCTAATGGGCATAACTTGTAAGGAAATCTGTATAAGAGCTGGTCGTCCTTCAAGACAGTAAACCAGAACATCAGGGAGAAAGGTTTTGTGTAACGTTTCTTTCTCACATGCTTTTAGCCAAGGGTGCATTAAAAACGACCAAATCTCTCCCGTCCCAAACACACAGAATGCCTCTCATTTTCCTTCACGCTGCTGAGATCACTCACCTCTCTTGCTTGGCTTCTGAGGAGACTGCTCTGCTTTGACAAAGGCCTGGCTCCGCAGTTTGTCCGCTGCTGCCAGCTTCCACAGAATGGTCTTCACATCTTCCACCTGAAAAGCAAGATTGCATTGAACGAGATTTTTTGCCTTCAGCTACTCACCGAGGCCTCTCTCCTCCCCAAACCCCACCTTTCCCAGGCGCCACCCCCAAATCCCCAGGAATTTCCCAACCAAGAGTTGGCAACCTGATCGTCACCACTGGCCCAGAGGACCTTGGACTGTTACAATGATCTTTTCCCCCTCCTTGCCAGCTCTTGTGGAGCTAAAAGAAGCATTAAAAAGGCACACGCTGTCCCCTCAACTGCAGAATAAATAGGGGGGGGGGTTGGCTAAGAGTTTGGCTAAGAGTTGTGGGGAAGAACGGGGCCAGGACTGGGAGGCAGGAATGTGGCCACAATTAGTGGGTGTGGGGGGAAGGAAGCTATAGCTGAGGGACCCACGAATAACCCTGTGCCCAAGGCCCTGATTCGAGCATTCAGGCAGGCATACACAAGTGTCTCTGTTTCGATCTGTTGAAGGGCCTGCCTTAAACACTCACCAGGTTC
>NW_015211466.1:0-886 GCF_001447785.1 Gekko japonicus | reverse complement strand
ACAACCCTGTGTGGTAGGTTAGACTGAGAATGTGTGTCTGGCCCAAAGTAAATAGATCTTATTGTGGTTGCCTAGCAACTGAGAGCTCAGTGGGCATTCTTTTCTTAAAGATACAAGTTAACCCCCAAATATATTAATTTATTCAGAGTTCAGATTTTTCTACAAATCTGGGGCTTTTCTCAGGTTTGTAGAATGACCTGTCTCATTTGCCAGTGGCTCCAGTCTCTCTGGCTGATTTCGCACTAGAGCTGCCTCGATGTTGTGCCGCCATTTGCCCTGATACTATTGGTCAATTTCACACCCGAAGCTGCGGGGCTGCATTTTGACTGTTTTTTGAGGATCACGAAATCGGGCGAAGCGCAAATGCAAATGCAACATTGAGGCAGCTCTAGCACAAAATCAGCCTCTATTTAAGTATCCACAGATAAGGCTATTTTGATCATTTATATATTATACTTAAAAGAGGAGGTTATACCTCTCTCAAAACTGAGTTTCAAGGGAAAGGTGGCTATATAAATATCCTGAAGGAGTTCACACTTAAAACGATGACATTCCTAAGGTTGTGGAAAGGCTAAATCATCACCCCAAGAATAAAAATGTGGGTAATAACTGTACTCTGCACTGAGGAATTCACACCAACTTGCATGGACTCAGCAAATGTAGTGTGTTATACTTGTGAATAGTTTCTCCCTCTATTTCACGAGTTTCTCCCTCTATTTCTCCTTCCTTATTCTCCTGTCCAAGAAAATCAGTAAAAGTTACTCTTTTTCCCATTTCCCTAATGTCTCATCTGAAATAACAGCATTTGGATGCCACTTATGGCCAGTCTGCCACATCAGGTTAGGCCTAGGTAGAGACCACACTGGTCAAACTGCACATTAACCTA
>NW_015211465.1:0-967 GCF_001447785.1 Gekko japonicus | reverse complement strand
TGTCACCTGGAAATCGGTTGTCATCCCAGATGGTTTCCAGCCACCCACACACTCCCCTGCCCTCCAGTCCCGAGGGAGCGCCTGGGCTGGATGGGAAGTGTGGGGGGGCTTGGCGTTAAGTCAGGGGGCGGGCCCCGAGTTACCCCACTGAAGCTATGGGCCTGCAGCAGTGAGACAAGGACGGGGATCCAAAATAGCAGCAGACGGTCCATGGACAGGATCCAGGAGTGCGGGATTCTTTCGAAAGGGTTCCAGAGGAGACCTGGGAAATTACAGGCCAGTCGGTCTGTTGTGGATACTGGGCAAGTAGGTAGAAGCCGTTACTAAGGAAAGAATTAATAGGCACATTGATGAACAAAACCTATTGTTTGTCTAGTGTCCTGGCCTCACTGGTGGACCTCCTGATGGCACCTGAGTTTTGGCCACTGTGTGACACAGAGAGTGTTGGACTGGAGGGGCCACTGGCCTGATCCAGCATGGCTTCTCTTACGTTCTTATGTCTGTGGCAGTGATGCTCTGTCTTCTTGGTGCTTAGGGGGGCAACAGGGGGAGGGCTTCTCGCATCCTGGCCCCACCACTGGACGTCCTGATGGCACCTGAGTTTTGGCCACTGTGTGACAGAGAGTTGGACTGGATGGGCCACTGGCCTGATCCAACATTGGCTTCTCTTACGTTCTTATGTCTGGGGCAAGGCTTGGTGCTGGGGGGGGGAACAGGGGTAGGTCTTCTAGCGTCCTGGCCCCACCACTGGACTTCCTGATGGCACCTGGTATTTTTGGCCACTGTGTGACACAGAGTGTTGGACTGGATGGGCCATTGGCCTGATCCAACACTGGCTTCTCGTATGTTCTCATGAGTGGGCATCTTCCAGGGTGAAGATAAAACGCTTTGAAACGGACCAGCTGGAGAAGAAAAGACAGTGGCCTGGCTGCAGGCTGGCATGATCTATGCTTGTAGCCATTGGCCC
>NW_015211464.1:0-883 GCF_001447785.1 Gekko japonicus | reverse complement strand
GCAAATCAAGGGTGTAGACTTTCCAATTTTCTGGAGGGGAGGGGGGCTGAGGCTGGGCCAGAGGTGTTGCTATGCTAGGTCCTTAAAAGAACCAAGGCCCAGTGGCATCATAGGCAGGAGCCAGTGACATCACAGGCCATTGTCACTATCTATGGAGGCAGAGCCATGTGGGATTTATGAAGAGGCTCCCCAGAAATTTAGGGGGGCCTAGGAACTCAGGGGAGGTAATATCATTTGTAATAAATACAATCAGAGTTTAAAATTTAACATGCAAAGCAATACAAAACATTAAAATTGGTAGTTAAACTTAAACAGAAATTTAGCTGGCTATGAGGATTCTGACCTGTTGATGTGGTTGGAATAATGGCCAGCTATCAGTGGGTAGATGACAGCAACCTCAGAGAGGTCATGTATGGGCGCTCGCTGCCGCAGCCAAAGGTCTGGTGGAACAGCTCCGTCTTGCAGGCCCTGCAGAACTGAAGAAGGTCCCATAGGTAGCTTGTTCCACCAGGCCAGGGCTAGGGCAGAGAAAGCCCTGGCTCTGGTTGAGGCAAGATGGGCATCCCTTGGGCCAGGGACCACCAGGAGGTGTTGATCTTTAGAGCATAACACTCTCTGGGGCATATATGGGAAGAGGTGGTCACTTAGATATGTTGGTCCCAGACCATGTAAGGCTTTGAAGGTCATTGCCAAAACCCTGAAGTGAATCTGGTACTCAACCAGGAGCCAATGCAGTTGGCAGAGCACAAGCCAAATGTGAGCCCACACAGGCGTCGATGTCAGCAAGGCAACACCACATTTTGCACCAGGTGTCCACAAGGCCTCTGATCTGCATGTCGTCCCCCCTTCATCTGGTTCATGCAGATGTGCTTACCATTTAAAA
>NW_015211463.1:0-894 GCF_001447785.1 Gekko japonicus | reverse complement strand
CTTGTTTTCTCATAACGCAACCAAAGTACGATAGCTTCAGTTTAGATGATGACCTATGCCTCTAAAAAAACAAAAACAACACTATTCTCGCATTTGAGCAACTACTATATTTCTTAATGCCTGTGCCTTTCCTATAAGGAATCTCTCTCAAGGTGGATTGAAGCAAAGTGTCTCAGAGAGACAACATGAATACAAGGCAACAATAATAAATTAAACTAAAACAAGTTCACATCAGGAAGACTAGGCTGAAAAGGGAACAGGCGGTTCAGTGGGGTTGTCAACTCCAGCTTAAGAATTTCCTGGAAAATTGAGGAAGACGCCTGAGGAGTGATGGGGACGGAGCTTAGTGGTGATGTGATGCCATAGAGTGTCGTCCCCCCCACCCCGAAGCTGCCTTGTCCTCCAGAGGGGCTGATCTCCTGGAATTACAACTGATCTCCAGAAGTCCATGCACCACCAGGAGGTCGGCAATCCTAAAAAATCCAGGGGTCAGTTCACTTGAACTGGAGGTACACATGCCCCTGTTCAAACAGGGTGATGGCACAGATTGGAAGCACCTACATGCAGTTGGGAGGCTACCAGTACGTGCAGATGTAATGTTTGAAAAGGGGAGAGGCCGTGGCTCAGTGGCAGAGCATCTGCTTGGCATGCAGAAGGTCTCAGGTTCAATCCCCAGCAGCTTCTCCAGTTAAAAGAAGTAGGCAGGAGGTGATGTGAAAGACCTCTGCCTGAAACTTTGGAGGGCCGCTGCCATTCTGAGTAGATGATACTGACCACAGGTCTGATTCACTATAAGGCAGCTTCATGTGTCTGTGTGTGTCCCCAGTTCAAGAGCAAAAGACATCATCCCATTAATCAGGCAGTGGGTTTTTCTTTTCCTCCCCTCTACTTTGC
>NW_015211462.1:0-941 GCF_001447785.1 Gekko japonicus | reverse complement strand
TGGAAGATTAACTTTATCGCAGTACATCCTTGCTGAGCTCCCTCCTCAAATTCCACCTTTCCCGGTCTCTGCCCCCAAATCTCCAGGAATTTCCCAAGCTGGAGTTGGCAACCCTGGCAAGTTTCGGCCCTACCCCTCCTTGTGTACACCCCTTTCCGGGGGAAAGTAAAGTGCTGCATTTAGGAGCATTCCTGTGGGGAGAATAAAACCTTCCTCCTCTTGGCTACGATACCCCAGCCTCCACTGATGGCAGGATTGTATGAGGTGCAAAGTGTCTTTATGCAAAGCACACAGAGAGACAGGTGCACTAAGCCTCTGGATCCCAGAGCCTGGAGGCAACACCAGGGGAAGGTCAGTTTGGTGTACTGGTTAGGAACGCAGACTCTAATCTGGGAGAACCGGGTTTGATTCCCCACTCCTCCACATGCAGCTGCTGGTGTGTCACAAGTTCTTTCAGAGCTGTTCTCTCATGAGCAGTTCTCGAAAGAGCTCTCTCAGCCCCACCTCCCTCACAGGGTGTCTGTTGTGAGGAGGGGAGGGGAAGGGAAAGGAGATTGTAAGCCGCTCTGAGACTCCTTTGGGTAGTGAAGGGCAGGGTGTAAATCCAATCTCCTCCTCCTCCTCCTCCTCTCCTTCCTGTTGTTGACCTTCCAGAGGAACTGGTTGGCCACGATGTAAGACAGGGTGCTGGACTAGATGGACGATTGGTCTGATCCAGCACGGCTCTTCTTATATTCTTATATAATCGTATATATTCTTATATTCTTCTGCCCACACGCCAGACATCTAGCTAGTTTTTGAGTCATAGAAACTTGGGTCAGTGAAACACAGGTATAACAGCATCACAATAATAAACGTTTTAAAAGGTTAACCCAACTGCCTTTGAACAGTCTGGGGGTTTTGCGCTTTCAGGTTGGATGTATTTAAGAACGGGCCTTTAA
>NW_015211461.1:0-929 GCF_001447785.1 Gekko japonicus | reverse complement strand
AACATTACCAGCAAAACAACTGCATGTTTAAGAAAACTGTTCTACCTAAACAAAGACAATTAAGCGACTCAAACTGTTCAATGAAAATTAGTTTCATATCATATACACAATTTATAAATACAAATTCTGAAGCCATTCGTATACCAACAATCAGGGCTATTTTGGGGCAGAAACGCACAGGAACGGAGTTCCGGCTGGCTCCTGAGTTGGCCACGCCCAGCAGGAACTAATTAGCATAAAATTAAATATATGAAAGCTACTTTAGAAAATAGCTTGATATCATTCAGTCTCTAGAGCTAAGTAGATCTTAGACTAGCTGGTTCATGAAGGGTGAGAGCCCAAGGTATTCCATTCTCCTTAGAAAAGGGCTGCCATTCCCTAGTGAGACATACAGTGAAATTGTAACCAGCAAAACAACTGCATGTAAAATTAATTGTTTTACCTAACCAAAGATGATTAAATTACTCAAACTATTCTATGAAAATTAATTTTATATCATATACACAACTCATAATACAAATTCCAAAGTTATTCATATACCAACAACATCAAAATTCAAATTCTCAGATCACAGGGCAAAAAACCAAACATTCCCACAATCCATCAAAGGCTCATAAATCACTCTGTTGAAGGTGCTCGGGGTGCCTTCAGTTTTTAAGTAACAGAAGCCACGTTCCAAGTTGAAACTAGACAACCAAGCCACAACACTGATATCCAAAGACGGCGGTCGCGATGAAGTCTTCCTATGGGCACGCTAGCACTGTTGTTCCACGCTTTGCCTGATGAGGCTTTTTCAAGTAGGAACCGCTTTCTCAAAACAGGATACCACTGAAACCAAAACTCAGGCATATTCTTCCCAAACACCTATTCAAGGCTTCCTTCTGGTTTGTAACGGCTCTAATTTTGATACTGTTGGTATATGAATAGCT
>NW_015211460.1:0-901 GCF_001447785.1 Gekko japonicus | reverse complement strand
TGAGAGTGCTTTTGTGCCCATTTTCCCCTGGTTTTGCCTCCAAGCCAAAGGTAATTCCAAAGCATACAGATGTCAGGTTCCACAGCCAAACAGAGTGCACGCTTAGCCAATCCTCCAAGAGTTTACAGAGCTCTTCTTACTGGAGCTACTGTAAGCTCTTGGAGGATTGGCTACATCAGGGTGTGTGTGGCCTAATATGCAAAGGAGCTCTTGCTACAAAAAGAGCCCTGAGTCAGAGCTATAGAGGCATTAACATAGTCACTGTTAAGAATGGCAACGTTCCTACAAGCATAATGGGATATAGGGTATTCGTATGCACCCCCCCCTTTCCATAAGCCAATTAGCCAGGCTTCCACGCACGGAAGAAGGGTCCCCAGGCTGTTAGAGGCTGCAGCTGGGAACCGAAAGCGCTCCCACGGTTCCAGGCATCCCAGACACTACACCAGCAACCTGCAAGGTCATTGATAAGCAAGCAGTACAGAAGCAAAAGCAAAGAAGCAGCATCTGGCCCACAGAGCACGAGAATAGATCCCCCCCATCATGGCAGCATAGCTGACAACAGATTCCCTCAGATTCCCCCCCTGCCCTTTGGCCACCCCTCGAAGGTCACCCCCCACCCACACTGAGGTCATTCTGCCCACTCTGCTGGGCTGGGCCGCCTCCCTTCATTTCCTTGCCACTGTGCCTGCCCTGTCTCCTCCTCTGAGGCTCCCAGAGGGTGGCGCTCCCCCTGCCTGCAAGGCAGAGTCAAGGCATCTTTCTCTCCACCTTGCCTCACCATAGCAACCTGCTAGGAAAGCCACCCCCCTCCAACTGGAGGGAGCCTGGAATTGCGCCGCCCTCCCATGAGAATTTCGACGGTGGAATGAGTTAGGGCTTGGAGCTCTGCCACTTCTGCCGG
>NW_015211459.1:0-896 GCF_001447785.1 Gekko japonicus | reverse complement strand
GGCTAATAGCCACTGATGGACCTCTTCACTTGCTAAAGCAGTGTATGTTCAAAGCTGAAGGAGGAAGAATAATTTTATGGGATTCTTCTATATGGCTCTTTTGGCACAATTTCCTGTAGCTGGAAGCAGGGGTGGTGAGTGAACATCTCTATTTTGTTTCATTTTATACTGTGTGTGTGTTTGTTAAAAGTCCTGTTTTATATTCTTTTATGGACTCGTTTGAATTATGAGCGGATGTCATATAGTTTTTATATACAATGTAGCTAGCGTATGTATACAATGACTGGTGGTTGGATGAATGATTCCGATTCAGTGTCACACATAAAATATGTCTTGCCAGAAAAGATGGGTGTGTGAGGAAATGACACAAAAACAACTACGAGTTCAGTTAGCACAAAGAAAAGGGGAAATTGAAACATGGCAAAGAGCGGGGATGGAAAAGTAAAAATTATCGGTGGGGTGGGGTGTGATGGGCAGGTCACAGTCCTGCCCCTTTTTGCCAACTACCAATCCCTTTTAAGCCCTGGTTGGAATGTTCCAGTGAGTCAGTAACAGCCAATCAGGGCACTTGGAACCTTATTAGCAGAACGGGACTAGAAAGCAGTTAAACTGCCGTTTTCCTTCAAACAGGATTTAAGTGCCAGTGAGGCAGGTTAGGGAATCCTTGAGACCAGGACAGCTTAATCACCACAAGGACCTGCACGCTTTCACCAAAAAAGAACTTGACGAAATCCCTTTGTTGGGGTGAAGGATCAACAGAGAAGGCTCAGGGAGTGGGCTGTGAAGAAAAACGCATGATACACGCCACCCAATATTTCACTCGATTTTATATAGATCCCAATCGAGTCTTCAGAGGGGAACAAAGAGCATGCAGCCCTGAATTTCTGCACAGCCCC
>NW_015211458.1:0-873 GCF_001447785.1 Gekko japonicus | reverse complement strand
GACTTCCCCACAGCTGCATAGAGCATTTAATGCTGGCCCACTTCAACGTGCTCCCCTCTGCGGTTTTAGCAGGAAGATTTAAGAAAATCCCCTACTCTGTTAGGTATTGTGATTGTGATTCAGAGGAGATTGAAACAATCGAACATGTATTCCTCTATTGCAGTTTGCATGATGACATTCGGGCACTTTATTTAGAAGCTATTCTTAAGAAGGATGTCATGCAATCTGATGACAGAATGTTGTACCATTTACTGGCTTCACAAAATATAGAGGTTATTGAAGCGGTGGCTAAGTTCTGCAACTGCCTCATAATGAGGAAGCTGTGTGTTAAACCCATGAATTGAAGGGTGACTGTTTATGATTCTGATCGATGCCAATAAAGGTTTTGAATTGATTGAATTGATTGATTGACTCTTTATTTGCAGATCACAATACATGCTCTTATTTAGGGCTGGGCACAAACCAAACCACAAATTTTGCCCCATTTGATGAATTTTGCTCTGTTCATGGTTCACAAACAGACTTTTCCATGAACTTTTAGAGCAGTTTGTACGGTACTTGGTGGCTCATGGATGGAGCAGAAAGTGGGGTTTTAAAGGGGCTGCACAAGACAGCCCAAAACAGCTGAGTGGCTGGGATCAAGCTGCTCCCCACCGCTTGGCTGTTTTTCGGGCTTTCTGCAAACATCCTTTAAGGGGACTGCGGTCCCTTTCAATGGGGTTTGTAGGACCATGAACTGCATTAATAGGATTGGTTCATGAACAAGCCAACCGGTTTGGTTTGGTTTGCCCCATGAACCACAAACCGAACTGAATTATATCTTCCCAGTTCATGTCCATCCCTACTCTTATTTCCTAGCACAACTGCATTCCT
>NW_015211457.1:0-884 GCF_001447785.1 Gekko japonicus | reverse complement strand
ATGCGCTGTTCTCTCTGCTGCTGCTGCTGAGTGGTATGTACAATGCTAGTTTTTTGCAGCCCTGACCTTGGATGGCCCAGAGTAGCCTGATCTCGTCAGATCTCAGAAGCTAAGCAAGGGCGGCACCCCTGGTTAGGACTTGGATGGGAGACCACCAAGATAATCCAGGAGTGCTTATAACGAGGCAGGCAATAACAAAGAACCCATGCCGCCTCTCTTGCCTTGAAAATCCTATGGAGTCACCATAAGTCTGCTGCCACTTGATAGCACTTTATACACGCAGTTGGCTAGAAGCCTGCCCTTGGAAGCCATTGCACCTCAAGAGGAAGAGAGAAGCAACGGTAGCTCAGTGGGAGAGCAGCTGCCTGGCATGCAGAAGGCCCCAGGTTCAATCCCTGGCATCTCCAGCGGAAAGGATCAAGTATTCGGTGATGGGAAAGACCACTCCTCAAGACTCTGGTGAGCTGCTGCCAGTCTTCGTAGACAATACTGGCCTTGATGGACCAAGCACCAGATTCAGGAGAAGGCATCTTCATGTGTTCATCTCTTAAGAAAAGACATGTAGTACCTCCAGGGCTAACAAGAACCATGAAACAGAGTATTACAATTAAAATACCATTATCTCATCACAACAAAGCACTGCAAATGAGAGCCCAAAACATTTCAGAGGTATTGAGTCCTGCCTTGTAGACACTAGAAGTCTTGCTGATCAACAGAAGTTCCTGTCAGTGTTAATGACGCGTTTAGCATGGTGCACTCATTCGTTTAAGGCCCTGATCATTTTTGTTACAAATGCTGGCTGAGGAGCAAGGAGATGCTGAGACTGTGAACAAGATGCGTATAGAAAGGTACAAATCTTTCAAAATGGATGCATCTCCTGGTCG
>NW_015211456.1:0-887 GCF_001447785.1 Gekko japonicus | reverse complement strand
CAGCAGTAATTCGGTCCACCATAATCCCCGAAGCAAAGATAAAATCCAGCGTGTGGCCTGGTTGGTGTGTGGGGGTTGAAACAAACTGGGAGAGTCCCAGTGCCGCCATGGATGACACATGGCCTGAGAGGAGGCCACATCATCTGCATGGACGTTAAAATCTCCCAAGACTAAAAGCCTGGGGTACTCCAAGGTCCAGCTAGATACAGCCTCCAATAGGTCTGGCAGGACATTTGCTGGTGCGTTAGGCAGACGGTACACCAGCCGAATGGCCAAACTCTCCTCCGCCTCCCACACTAGGCCAACACATTCAAGGCCAGCAATCTTTGTCTTGCAGAGTGGTCTGAAGGAGAAAGCCTCCCGGATGAGTAACGCCACACACACACACACACACCCATCAGTCCGGGACTGGTGGAGGACTGAGAAACCTGGGGGGGGAGTTGACTTAGGGTGACCGTTTCGCCCTCCCTCACTCAGGTCTCAGTCACGCATGCCAGGTCTACTGCCTGTTCCACCAGGTAACTCTGTAGAACAGAGGTCTTATTATTAATAGACCTGGCATTGCACAACACCAGTGTTGGAGAAGGGTCTACCATCCTATCCCTACAGCCAGCATCTCTTGAGATGGGACAGAAGTTGGAAGGGGACCGAGCCTATCCGTATCTCCGTCCCCTTCCCTTATTCCATTATACCCACTGGCAGTGGATTTCTCCATTTAATTACTCATTGAGTAAATAAGTATTTCTTTTTATCTGTCCTATATCTATTTTCCAACGACTTCACTGGATGCCCTGAGCTGCATGGAAGACAGAGAAAAAACTCTCTCTGCCCTTTAATTTCCCCCTTGACCTCGTTAGCCTAGACTAGCCCAATCTCATCAGATCTCA
>NW_015211455.1:0-895 GCF_001447785.1 Gekko japonicus | reverse complement strand
AGTCACCTTCCGCTTCTCTGTTCTAAATCACAACCTCCCCCTGAAGTTTAGTTACTTGCATTAAATGTTTAATTATGCCTTCAAAAAAGCAATTCATTGACATTTTCCAGCTCACACTGGACAGCTCAGAGTTGAATGATAGGGTTTTTTGCACAGAGATTTCCATTTTGGGATTAGGAAATCTGTGTACCATCTATGCTGAGTCAGAACAGATAGAGCACACAGAATGTTTCTTCTAACTGCGGAACTTTCTTGCCATGGAGACCAATCAAAGTCTGTAGCATTTGATGGAAGCACCATCCTTCATGCTTAGACAGATTTTTAACAACATAGTAAGAAGATAACAGGGTAATTATTGTTTAGCGATTTAGAACTTTATGGGTATTGCATAGTGTTACAGTCTTAGTGGGCTTGCCCACCCTGAACAGAGACAGAGAAATATAATGTGTCTTGTTACTTCTTTGGCTATGATTCCTGGTTACTTTTTACTCTGATCTCTCCTTTTAAATATTCTCTTCTTGGTACCTCCAGTTGCCTGATGCAGTCTTCCCCCCCCCCCCAAGGTTTTCTGTTCCAGCTGCGTAGGGAGGAGGACAAGACCAGCTAGAGTTCAACCACAGCTGTTGAAGTGGACTGGTATTCCAGAAATGTCAGAGCACATACTGAAAGGATTGGGGAGGGATTAGCACTTGGGGAGAGCAAAGCAAACAAAGGGATGGTCATGTGCAGCTTGTCCACTGATCTTATAAGCAAGTTGGTTTTCATGTTAACAGGACAGCTTCCCAGGACTACTTTTGTCACTCAGTATTAATTTATATTCTATTATATAATTTTAATCTTCTGGTCTCCGGCGTGGGCCTTTAAAGAACTGCATCCTACCGCCTCCAAGAGAAGA
>NW_015211454.1:0-907 GCF_001447785.1 Gekko japonicus | reverse complement strand
CTTTCCCCCTGCCGTGTGGCAGGGGCCGAAGTCAAGCAGAATCAATTTTATTCTTAAGGGCATATCCCAGTGTGTCTTAATTTCCTCTTTCAGTCCAGTCAACGCTGGAGAGCTGCAAGAGGCAGGGGAGGGTTTTTGCCTGGTTTCAGACTCACTTCCTCTCACTGTGTCCCACTATGTCCCTTGCGCAGTAATACATGGCCGTGTCTTCAGGCTTCAGGCTGCCCATTTGCAGATACAGCATGTTGGGAGGGTTGTTCCTGGAGATGGTGAATCGTCCTTTCACTGAGCCGGCATAGTATATGGTGCCTCCGCTTCTGCTTATATGTGCCACCCATTCCAGACCCTTTCCAGGAGCCTGCCTCACCCAGTTCATGTCAGAGCCTCCAATGTTGAACCCGGAGGCTCGACAGGAGAGGCGGAGAGAGTCTCCGGGCCTTTTGACATCTCCTCCAGACTCCACCAACTGGACCTCTGAGAGGACACCTGGAAAGAAAGGAATTCCAAAAAGATCTGATTCAGATTTAGGTTTTGAAGGTAACTATATCCTGTCTTTGAAAGAACAAAAACTTACCTCTGAATATCACCAGAGAGAAAAGAATTTCAAGCCACCATATCATCTTCCTTTGAGTCTTTGAGGGAAATAATGGACTAGAAGTTATCCGCTGTGCACAGTGGGGTCTTTTAGTGTCACTGCTAGTGGCATAGGTCGGATTTAAAGAGGGAGATGCCCCTGGATTTACATACGCCTCCACATAAGAGCCCTTTCGCAGTGCTATAATCTCCTTCAGCATTCACAGCAGAGATGATTTGGAAGAATCCTTTCTTTTTGCACTATGACACTCAAAAGGACAGGAATAATGGAATTAACAAATGTGATAGGAAGGAAGATTTAAAGTCTAAATTA
>NW_015211453.1:0-914 GCF_001447785.1 Gekko japonicus | reverse complement strand
ACAACAATTTGCATTAATAATTTTGCTTGGCATTGGGAAATTGTATAAACTGTTTATTTGTCTATAAATGAATGCTTTGCTAGTAGAATGAATTATTTAATTATTATAACATCAATTTTTTTGAATTGGTATTGACGCCCTGCACAATGAATTCCTCTGTGTTCGCATAGATGCTGCGTGTTTCGTAGTATATTGAACCTCCAGCGAGTGGCTGGAGAGCTCTGGGGTTTCAGTTGATCTCCAGGTGACAGAGATCATTTTCCCTGGAGGAAACAGCTGCTTCGGATGGTGGACCATGCGGCACTGCACCCTGCTGAAGTCCCGCTCTCCCTAAACCCCGCCCTCTCCAGGCTCCGCCCCCACAACCTCCAGGAATTCCCCAGTGCCGAGATGGCCACCCTTGTCTGGTCCTTGGTGTACTATGAAGATGGGAGTGTTGGAGATGTTTTTGGACTATTGTCGGCAGGAAACTGAGGCTCAGTCTAAGGCAGTGCACAATTGAATGACAAGAGGAAAAGTCATAGAATCATAGAATGTTAGAGTTGGAAGGGACCTTGCAGGTAGTCCAACCCCCTTGCACTCTGCAGGAGCAGAGCCGAAAGATACATAGAATCATAGAGTGTTAGAGTTGGAAGGGACCTTGCAGGTAATCTAGTCCAACCCCCTGCACTCTGCAGGAGCACAGCCGAAAGATAACCCTACAACATACCCGAAAGATGGTCATCCAGCAACCGCTTGGAAACGTCCAGCGAAGGAGCATCCACCACCTCCCGAGGCTGTCTGTTCCACTGCTCAACCCCTTACAGTTAGGAAGTTTTCTCCTGCTATTTAGCCGGTAACGACTCCCTTGTAATTCCCACCCCTTAGATCTTGTCTTGCAATCCAGAGCAAAAGAGACTAGATCTGCTCCATCT
>NW_015211452.1:0-899 GCF_001447785.1 Gekko japonicus | reverse complement strand
AGTGCCCGGTTGTCCTTTCATTTCAAGAATCTTCCTCAGGAGCAATGTTCCCTGTAAGCTGTGGAGTCTTGTGAGCAAAAAATTCTACCTTGTGAGCTACTGGCATGAAAGTTGTAAGCAAGCAATTTGGCTGCTGCATAAATTAGTTTGCTTTGGAGCCATCCTTCCTGAGCTAAGACAAAAATCTGTGAGCCGGAGGCTTAGAGGGAACACTGCTCAAGAGTAAACCTATAAGGTTGGAAGGTATCAGCCTCTTGATACAACTTAACTTCTTTTTGATTCAGTTTCTTCAAATTATTGCAGCTCTTCTTACAGGGGCTACTGTGAGCTCTTGGAGGATTGGCAACATTAGGGGTGTGCAAAGGCGTTCCTGCTACAAAAAGAGCCCTGCGTTCTGTTATTGAACCACTTAGAGAGTTATCATGTAGAAGTGCAAATTTGATATGGTCACCAGTGGCTCAGGTTAGTTTTGGTACTGTAAAAGATTTGATTGTTCATAGTCTGGCTTTAGCATCATTTGATTTGACATTGCCTGTAATTGTGACAACTGAAGCTTCTGAATATAGCCTGGGAGCTGTGTTGACTTAGCTCCATGAGGGTAAGGTGGAAAGGACAATTGCATTTGCATCAAGAACACTTACGCAGGGGGATTTCCGGTCTGTGGATCAGCTATGGCGATCACTCTCCCCGGAATTCGGGGGAGCGGCTCGCACACCAGCAGTATGGAGCTATCTCAAGGAGCACTCACACGGAGCGTTTGCGATAGGCTCCAGGCCAGAGGGCTTTTGAGGGGCAGCATCTTCGACGGCTCAGTGCCGGAGAATTGAGGCTTACCTCCATCCTGACGGTCCTGCTGCTGTGTGGCCCCCATGTGGCACAAGCTGATTCGACTGGGACAA
>NW_015211451.1:0-896 GCF_001447785.1 Gekko japonicus | reverse complement strand
AGGGAAACCTTTACCTTTACTGTATTACTACAAGCAACGGAGATTCCCAGGGCCTGTAACTACACAGGAGGCACTTACGAGTGACTACAGGAAAGCAGCTTGTTCTGCCAGGTTCCAGGCTCCTCTTCCATATTGAGGAGACTGCACCTGGTGAACTAGCGCTTCCCAAAGGGTATGTCTGGAGCTGCGTTCCCACTGCGCACACGGAGCTGCTCCTGGCACTATATTAGCAAGGACCCTTCCTGCGTGAGAAATCCATGTATGTGCTTCAGTGCACTGGAGCAGGTGAAGAACCTTAGCATGCTCCGAAGGACTTTTATTCTCACTGAAACAATGACAACCCTGTCACAGTATCAGACAGGAGGGCAGTCTCTGAATCCTTCAAAGTGATCAGTTGGGCTAGTGGTATTCCTTTAAAAAAAATAAGTCGTACCCGTTTCACAATTAATTATTTAACATTATTTCCCCTGCTATCTTCCACTTTCACATTTCTTTTTCCCCCATGTTTATTTTACATGTTTTCAATTTAGTTACAAACACTTCAACAATTCCGATTACACGTATTTTTAGAGTCACTGCGTCTATTTGCATGTTGTATTACCATTATATACACATTCCAATTTACTTTCCCCTTATTCTAATCTTACATGCTTTATCCAATTATAAACCCTTGTCCATCTAATATTCTGTATCTTTTGGTCTTTATCTTGTAGAATTAAACTCACATTATCCATTTGCGCTAACTCAAGTAGTTTAGTTATTAGATCTTCTTTTGAGGGAATTTTATCTGTTTTCCAATTTTTGGCCACTAAAATTCTTGCAGCTGTTATAATATATACTAGTGAATATGCATCTTGTTTAGCAATTTCCTTCGGGATTACATTCAATAAATAGAT
>NW_015211450.1:0-894 GCF_001447785.1 Gekko japonicus | reverse complement strand
AACAAACAAAACAATGCACTGGAACCAGACAAAAAACCTGAAAACTAATGGAAGCATTTTTTTTTAAACTGTCTTAAGGCAACAAAACAGTCAACTGAGGCAAATATTTATTTATTTATTGAATAACAATTACATACTTTTATTGGCATAATAGAACTATAGGACCACTTTACAGCCAGGGTGCAAGTACATAACTGAAAATCAATAGGTCTTACCATACAGAATAGTCTTTGATTTTAGTACTTCAGCTAAATAATTTGCCACAATTTCAGTAACATATGGAGTGGAGTCACTCAGGAGAAAACAAAATTTACGTTCATTAGTCCGATGTCTTTTTGGCTGTAATACATTGAAAAGTATTTTTCCCCAAATCGACTCGGAAAAAATATATCCGAAATTATGTGGTTAATTGAGTCCAAGGCATTTAGACCGCAGGGACAAATTTGGTCCTGAAGTGGAGAGTGTTGGTAACGACTGAGAAGTATCTCAAAAGGGAATGCATTCAATCTAGCCAGGGAGAAGGCTCTACGTTGATGAGGATCTTCAAGGTTTCAAAAATAGTGAGCCATCCTACCAGGCTGACTGTCAAGACCCAACATTGCGGGAGAGCAGACAAAAGGTTGTGCAGGACAAAGCTTATGCTGCTCAATATCAACAAGTCTTTGTCTGGTGGTCCCGGGAATATTAAGCTCATCAGACAAAACAAGACCATTGGGGTCAATCCCTATTTGCAGGGCTATTTTGGGGCAGGAACGCACAGGAATGGAGTTCCGGCTGGCTTCAGAGTTGGCCACGCCCATTACAGCCAAAACCTCTGTGTGCGTGGCTACAGAGGGGAAGGCCTGGTGAGTGACCAGCCCCAGCCACTCCAAGGCGGGCGGGCCAGGGGGGGCT
>NW_015211449.1:0-926 GCF_001447785.1 Gekko japonicus | reverse complement strand
TGGCAGCAAGTCCCTGAGTCCACCCCCTCCTGCCGGCACTTGGCACACCTGGTGGTGGCGGGCCCCGGCTGCACGAACTTGCCTGCAGGGAGCCAGGAATGGAAAGTGAATCTCCACTGGCACCCGAGGAGGGAGTGCAGCCAAGTGGGGGAGGACAGGCTGGCTGAGCAGGCCTTTTCGCAGGGGCAGAGATGGGCGTATGGTGCAGGGTAACATGGGTGCGCAATGCACAGCAAGTTGGGGCTTTTGATGGGGGCATGGAGGGTGGCAGGGCACTTCAGAGGCACCCTCCTCCAGGGGACCGCTCTAGGCGAAAGTCTAGTTCACCTAGCGGGTGAGGCAGCCCTGGTTCTGACAAGAGCTGTTCTTGAAAGGTCAGTTCCTGAAAGAGCTCTCTCACCCCCACCTACCTCACAGGGTGTCTGTTGTGGGGAGGAGAAGGGAAAGGAGTTTGTATGCCGCTCTGAGACTCCTCAGGTGAAGGGTGGGGTATCAATCCAGTCTCCTCCTCCTCCTCCTCCACTTCTTCTATTTCTTCTGGGATCTCCTGTGGTTTTGGCACGTAAGAGTATAGCCTTCCAGATCTGCTGTTTCCAGGGCTGGTGAAGGCTGCCTCCTGGGGTGGGGGCCTCCTTGGGGCCTCGGGGAGCTGAGGAGGCCCAGCCGTGAGTGCACAGCTGTGGGACTGAGTTCGACATCCATTCTTCTCCTTTGGAGTGAGTCCATTTCCTTTAAGGTTAAAGATGCTGGCCCTGAGTCTCACTCACCTTAATTTGCTCCCCGATTGCCTGTGTCAGAAAGAGCAACGTTGGCTGCCCTCCCCCCTCCTGGGCCCTGCAAGTTCCACAGAGGCTCCCAGGAAGTCTGAGTGGCACTTCTGGCCCAGGAAATTGCTACAGTGAGGTTGTGAGCAGGGTAAGGAGAGC
>NW_015211448.1:0-899 GCF_001447785.1 Gekko japonicus | reverse complement strand
AGGAGGAGGCAAAGAAGCAGTCTTCAAGACTGCAGCATTAGTTCCTGGGAAAAGCCAGGAATTACGCAAGTGTAACACCCACTTATTGTTTCTCCTCAGCTGAGGGCTGCGCAGAATGGGACAAAGCCAAGACTGAGAGAGCTCTGTAGCAACCATAAAGTTTAAAGTTTGTTCAAATATTGAGTGTGTCTTGATATAACACACGTCCCGCCGACGTCCCGTTGTTTGGGGGGAGGTGCCGATCACACGACAATCCTGCGGTGTGGCAAAGAAGCGGTGTGGTGTGATCACAGCAGCAATGGCTAGGCACCGCTGCCGTGGCAAACGGGGTTGTGGGTTTTTTAAAACTGAAGTGTGTGCATGTGCCGTTGGGTGCATGTGCGCATCCCGTGGAGACTTGGAGAAAAAAACCTTTTGCGACGGGACATGGGCGGGCGCCAGATGTCACAAACTACCACCGGAAACGTGATCAGATGCCCGCCCTTGCCCCACGGTTTCTAGAAACTAGTACCTCGGAGGTACTAGTTTTTTACGCCACATCTTCGGCGGGAAGCCTCAGGTTAGCCACGGGAGCTCTACGCTTCCCAGATGTTGCGGTGTGATCGCACCCGGAGAATCCGCCTATCTTCTGTCTCTGTAGTGCGACCGCAGCCACTGAAACAAAGATAACAGATAGGCTACATCTGATCAGATCACCAGAAAGAGAAAGGTCCTGCACTGTAGGTACCTCAGCCAACTTGCAACAGCCTCTGCCTGTCTCTTTCCGTCTTCCAGATTCAAAACCTGCTGCTTTGTCACACATATACCTAGGATGGGTTACCGTCAGGGGACTGACAATTAGAACCCACTGAGAGAACATCCTCTGACTCCTAGGGATGGTCATCTAGCATCAGCAGCCT
>NW_015211447.1:0-911 GCF_001447785.1 Gekko japonicus | reverse complement strand
AGGAGGCCTCCTGGGGCTTGAGCAGGCAGCTAGGATTGCCACCCTGGGTTGGAAAATACCTGGAGACTTTGGGGGCGGATCCAGGAGACTGTGGGGGTTTGGGAACCTCAGCATGGTACAATGCCATAGAGTTCACCCTTCAAAGCAGCCATTTTCTCCAGGGGAGTTGATCTCTGTCAGCTGGTGATCAGCTGTAAAAGCAGGAGATCCCCAGGCCCCACCTGGAGGTTGGCAGCCCTACGAGGCAGCAGATTTGCTACTTAAAACAATAGGTGTGGTTGGGGCAGGAAAGAAGGCCCAGTCAGGGAGGCCATTGGCCTAGAGTCTTTTCAGTCTCCTGGGGCCTGCCCCAGAAGATAGGGCATTGGTTCAGCCCACCCACCCCAACCCTCAATACTTTATTTGGCCAGCCATGCAAATGCCAGGGAGGAAAGGCTGGACAAATCCTGTGAAGCTATGGAAGAGCAACTGGCAGGGGGATAGAGATGGGTCAGGGTGAAGGAAACCCCCCCAGGGCCCCCACACTCCTTGCCTGATTCTGAGGTTCTTCCCAGGTTGAGACACAAAACCGGAACACTGGAGGGTGCTAAAACTCCAGACTGCATCCCAGCATTGACATGAACAAGAATTTTTCAGAATGGTTTGTTAGAAGACATGATAATGAAGTCGATCTAAAACCCACCAGTCTGTCGCCATGTATAATCTTTAGAATAAGATATTGAAGTTTATCCTATTAGTCCGTTCTTTCCACAATGTGTTAAACAAGTCCCCACCCAAATATCTAAAACCATGAAGGATTAACTGTGTTTTTTTCTTATTATTTTATTTAGACTACTGCAAACCCATTAACTGTATTTCAGCTCTTGCTGATTGATGTGTGTCATCTTTCTAATTAGATTCTGCCTGTTGGA
>NW_015211446.1:0-905 GCF_001447785.1 Gekko japonicus | reverse complement strand
ATTTAAGGTCTAGTGCAGAAAGGACTAGACTAGAAGCTGTTGTTCGTGACACTGAGTTGTATCCTACTACTCTGCTGAAAACATAATCCATGGGCATTTAACTGCAGCTTTTCACAAGTAATTTTGTGTTACTGTGGCTTGCTGGAAAGACAGAAGAGTAAGGAACAATTGTTTATTTAAGTTTATGTGCACATCTGGACCAAGTAAAGCATGGCATGCAATTAACCATATAAAAGGAGGAGAAAAGAAGACCTTTTCCTTGAGATGTGGCATATTCTGAGAAAGCAGTTAAAAGCGTTATAATTATTGGTTCTGGCTTGGGTCCACCAGAGTGTTTACGCAGATGAAAGGATTTATGCCATGGAGTACAACTTTCGCACCTCCCCTCTATGGCCCCAAATCCCCTCCCAAGTGATGCTTTAGCACAGGGGTGTCAAACATGTGGCCCGGGGGCCAAATTAGGCCCCCTGGAGGGCTTCTATGAGGCCCGCAGTGGAACTGGCTGTCTTCTGCTTCTTCTTCCAGTTCTGCTGCTGCTGCTGCAATAATTCAGAGCGAGAGGTGTCAGTTATCAGACACTGGCCCCAAAGGGGCCAAAAAACGGGGGGGGGGGGGGAGGCGTTGCTATTTGCCCCAGAGCAAAATAAAGCGCGGTAGCCCAATCACACGGTCCCCTGAGGCTTCGCACTTAGGATGTTAGCTGGCGATCGCACGGCGATGCTGGAGCATGGCAAAGAAGCAATGCTTAAGCGTTTCGCGTTCGTGCGCATGTGCAGTTCCGTGGAACAGCACTGCTTTCAGTTATGTGTTTTTGCGCATGCGCTTACAAAAAAATATCTGGTTTGTGATGGGACATGGACAGACACCGGATGCCATAGGATACTAGTGCTCCTGCGATCAGATGC
>NW_015211445.1:0-968 GCF_001447785.1 Gekko japonicus | reverse complement strand
GTCTGGAGGTCAGCTGTAATTCCGGGAGACCTCAAGGCTGTTCCTGGAGGTTGTTAACCCTACCTAAATAGTATAAATCTGGCATCTCTAGGGTTTACAGCTGTTGAAAGGCAGAGGTCTGGTAAGGTATGGGGCCCATCTGCTTTTTTGCTATGAATATAGTTGGAACCCATGCATCACATATGCCAAACACTCTGCTATGCATGCAAAGGCAGGCCTTAGATCAGTGCACAAACGGCCCTGACGGCCCAGGCTGGCCTGATCTCACCAGATCTCAGAAACTAAGCAGGGTCAGCCCTGGTTGGCACTTGGCTGGGAGACCACCCAGTAAGTCCAGGGCTGCTACCAATACTCCCTCTAAGCTGTGGAGTCTTGTGAGCAAACATTCTACTTTGTGAGCCACTGGCATTAAAGTTGTGAGCGAGTGATTTGGCCACTGCATAAATCGGTTTGCTCTGGAGCCATCCTTCCTGAGCAAAGACAAAAAATGTGTGAGCCGGGGGCTAAAAAACTGTGAGCTAGCTCACACTAACTCAGCTTAGAGGGAACACTGGCCGCTACACAGAATGGCAACCCATCTCAGAAGTCTCTTGCCTTGAAAACCCTCCAGGGTGGCCATCAGTTATCTGTCACTTGATAGCCCTTTACACACACGCGCGCGCGCGCGCACACACACACCTACGTTGGATGGCATTATATCTTGCTGAGGTCCCTCCCCTCTCCAAACCTTACTCCAGGCTCCACCTCCAAATCTCCAGGAATTTCCCAAACCAGAGTTGGCAGCTAAGGGCTGAACTAGATGTTATGGCTCCCACAGGTTCGACCCACGGACACCCATGCCATGTGAGAGATGAATCTGGCTGTCTAAAAATCCTGACTTAGGGCTTCATGTGTATGTGTTTGTCTTTGTAAATCTTCCCGCTAACCACTCTAACACTATGTCAGCCTCCGTCTGACTCAAGGGAAAG
>NW_015211444.1:0-919 GCF_001447785.1 Gekko japonicus | reverse complement strand
GATAACTGACACTTCTTGCTCTGGATTATGGCATCAGAATGTCTATGCTATAACAGTCTGAGAGGGGTAGGAGCCTCAGCCCGGTGCAGGGAGCAGAAGCTTGCCTATCTATCTCTCCTGAGCAATTGAGAGAGTCTGGGAAAGCAAGCTATGATGCAGCAGCAGCAGAACTGGAGGAAGAAGCAGGAGACACCCAATCCCTTCCGGGCCTGATAGAAGCCCTCTGGGGCCCTGATCTGGCCCCTGGGCCGCATGTTTGACACCCCTGATCTAGATATTATATTTTACAAGGTTTATACAATATTTATAAGCACAGATTTTGTAGAGGTTACTAGACGTAGAGAATTTTGTGTTATTTGAGTTTGTACACAGTGTGCTTTATTTCCTATTGCTTCTTTACTGGTAGAGGTGAAGGAACAACTCAGGACACCCTTTGTAGGTAAAACCTTTTTTTTTTAAAAATTCAACGGGGCTTCAAGGGTTGCCAGCCTCCAGGTGGGGCCTGGGGATCTCCGGATTTTACAATTGATCTCCAGCTGACAGAGATCAGCTCCCCTGGAGAAAATGGCTGCTTTGAAGGGTGGACTCTATATGGCATTGAACCATGATGAGGCCCCTCCCCTTCCCAAGCCCCACCCTCTCCAGGCTCCACCCCCAAAGTCCCCAGGTATTTCCCAACCCAGACCTGGCAACCCTAGGGGCTTCTTTCCAAGAAAGTGTGTTTTGGACTCCAACATTTGTACATTTAGACAAGACAGCTTTTCACACACACACACACACACACACACACACACACACACACCCTTGCAAGGAATTCTGAGCTGCAGGGTGGAGCAAATCCAAAGCAGATACTATCAAGCAAATGGTAATCGGGTGCATTAAGACTATCCTGTCTTTGTGAAGATGCAACTAGTCCAGA
>NW_015211443.1:0-901 GCF_001447785.1 Gekko japonicus | reverse complement strand
ATCTACCTCACAGGGTAATTGTGAGAAGAAAAAAGAAAAGGGAAGTACTGTCTATGCTGCCCTGAGATCCTTAGAGGAAGGGCAAAATAAATGGGATGTGGTGGAGGGAACTGCTGTCAAGTCGCAGCCGACTTATGGTGACCCTGGAGGGTTTTCAAGGCAAGAGGCATTCAGAGGTGGCTTACCATTGCTTGCCTCTGCGTAACAACCCAGGACTTCCTCGGAGGTCTCCCATCCAAGTACTAAGCGGGACCAACTCTGCTTAAGTTTTGAGATCTGACAAGATTGGGTTAGCCTGGACCATTCCCAATGGGGAGGGGGAAGAGGTGGGAAAGAAAATGTCACTGCCGTCCTCTGGAGTTTCCTTAGTGTAAAAATGTGGGCGACAATGAAGTGGACTGGTACCAACATATTTCAAGGCTAACAAATTTTGATATGTTTCTACATTACCAAGAGAGAAATTGCAATTAAAATAAAAGCTGTCACTCAAGCTATTATGTCACACTCCACTCCCTGCAGATAAGCGTTGCCTAGCGTTTACAGACAGGAATGCATGAGACAAGATCATACACAGGGAAGATAGGGCATGCGCAGATGCCAGGGGAGGGGGGGGGAACCAACTGCCTCCCAGTCTTCTATGGCAGCTAGCTGACACCCCCCCACCCAAAAAAGCAGCCATTTTCTCCAGGGGAACTGAGCTCTGTAGTCTGGAGGTTGGTTATAATTCCAGAAGGTCTCCAGGCCCCACCTGGAGGTTGGCAAACCTAGTATAAGCAAATGATAAATGTCATTTTCTGCTTCATGCTTAATTTGTGGGGGTGGTCATACAACGAATGCTTCCAATCAGTGGAGGGAGCAGGTCTTGCAGATCTTAAAGTATGAGAGCTATAGAATGCACTCA
>NW_015211442.1:0-978 GCF_001447785.1 Gekko japonicus | reverse complement strand
GAGAGAGCTCTCCCGAGAACTGTCCTTGAAAGGACAGCTCTCAGAGAACTTTGAGTGACCCAAGGTCACACCAGCAGGTGCAAGTGGAAAAGTGGGGAATCAAACCCGGTTCTCCCAGATTGGAGTCCGTGCACCTAACCACTACACCAAACTGGCTCAAGCGAGCCTCCGGGTGGGACCTTTGGATGTCCTGGAACTACAGCTCATCTCCAGAGTGTAGAGACAATTCCCCCTCGAGAAAATGAATGCTTCGGAGGGGGGACTCGATGACCTTGTACCCCACTGAGATCCCTCTCCTCCTCAGGCTCCATTCTCAAATCTCCAGGAGTTTCCCAACCCGGATCTCTCACTTTACCCCCACCCCCCTCCATTGGTTGGGGGGACCTGGCAACCCTAGTATGAATAGACCTAATACCCCAGTTCAGTCCCCAAGGGTATATCATGTAGTGAGTGTAGTAAGAAGAGGAACCAAAGATTTCCTGGCGTGGGTACCTGGAGGGAAGCAATTCTAGGGAACACCAGCAGAGAAGTGATCCCTAAGTAGCCCGTGCTTAGTTCAGTCATATTTCAAAACACTCCATTTGTTTCTTCCACATCCCAGTTATCTTGTGGCATCATATAAGAAGCAAAATAAATGATGAAACAACTGCAACAAAAGGACTACCTAAGCTTCCCCCAAAACAAGTTAGAAGGAACTACTGCAGACCATAAGAACATAAGAGACGCCAATGCTGGATCAGGCCAAAGGCTCATCCAGTCCAACACTCTGTCACACAGTGGCCAAAAATAACAGGTGCCATCAGGAGGTCCACCAGTGGGGCCAGGACACTAGAAGCCCTCCCACTGTTGCCCTCTCCCCAAGCACCAAGAAGACAGAGCATCACTTGCCCCAGATATAAGAACATAAGAGAAGCCAATGCTGGATCAGGTCAATGGCCCATCTTGCCATGACTTTGTCACACAGTGACCAAAAATACC
>NW_015211441.1:0-909 GCF_001447785.1 Gekko japonicus | reverse complement strand
ACACTCACTCAGCTTAGAGGGAACACATCTGCCCTTGCCCCTCCCCAACCAAAGGAGCACCTGCTGCTCACCAGCCGTATCTTCTCAGAGGGTCTCAAGCTGTCCGAACCGGAACCATCGTAGATGATCTTCTGGAGGCCGCAGGAAGCCCTGACGATGACGTTGCTGTTGTTGGAAGAGAAGTTGGCCTTGTAGTCGGGTTGTTGCTGGACCATTGGCCGCACGGTCGCCGTAGTGACCACCCGGGCTGGCGGTGGGTTCTCCTCGGGGGTCCTGGCCTCCTTGAAGAACTTCTCGTACTTGTCCAGGTAAGGCGGGTGCTCCGGGAGCAGGTAGTAGTGGGTGCTGCTGACCTTCCGGCCGTCCTTCACGATGGGCAGGATGCAGGGTCCCTTGGCGCTCTCCTTGCCTTGCGCTTGGATGACCTTGGGGGTGGCGTACTTTGGGTCCAGGGCGAAGCTCTGGGTGGTGGGCATGGGCTGCTTTCCCGGAGACGTGGACAGATATGAGCCCAGGGACAGCGGAGAACACAGACCGGCTCTCATTTGGGGGGACCCGCCTGGGAGGGACATGGGGCTGGGCGTCCGGGAGCCGGGCTGGGACAGGGGATCGCGAGGGGGAATCTGGGGCGGGCGGCCCTCCTCTCCCCCGGAAGCCGGTGACAATTCCCCGGACCAGCGACCGTGCTCGTTCCGACGGAGAGGCCGGGGCAGAATGGGCACGCGTGGGGGGACCTGGGGCTTGTCCTCCCCCGGGCTGGGCGTCGAGGCCGCCGAGGCTGCCCCCAGGGGCACGTTGAGCCGTTTCATGCACTCCTGTTGCAATTCCTGGAAGAGCTCGGTGGTTTGGGCTGGACTGGGCTGTTTGGCCTCCTTGGGCGGCAGGAAGAGGTTGTCCTCTGGCGGGAGA
>NW_015211440.1:0-908 GCF_001447785.1 Gekko japonicus | reverse complement strand
AGAATCTAATTAGAAACACAGTAAGCATCTGAGACTGAGCCGCCTTGGCTTGGCTGCACGCAAGCATACTTTTCAGCCACTGGTTTTGTCAACAGGGGAAAACAAGAATGGATTCGAAGGCAGGTTGCTTGGAAACAGAAGCTGCGCATGTTCGTAGGGAAAAGGCTCAGGGACGAACCTTTCTATGATGCCTTTAAAGAAAAAAGTACCTTCAAGTCAGAACTGACTGAGGGCCACCCTGCAGGGTTTCCAAGGCAAGAGATGTTCAGAGGCGTCTCGCCACTGCCTGCCTGCGGGCTTCCCTGGTGGTCTCCTGCCCAAGTCCTAACCAGGGCTGAGCCTGCTTCGCTTGCAGGATCTGAGGAGGCTGGGCTAAGCCTTGGTCCACTCAGGTCACTGTGACGCCATTAGCATGGCAAACTATGTCCCACAACTTATTCCACTAATGTCCCCAATTTTCCCATCTCTTTCCTCCCCCTTACACTGCGGTTCCCAGCCTTTTCAGTAGGGTGACCCACAACTCTCAGTTTACTAGGCATAGCGACCCATTTTTTGAAAAAGCAGAGCCTGCACAAATCAACAAAACTGCGGAAGCCTGAGACCTACTTTCACAGGCTTCCCGACCCACAAGTTGGGAAGCACTGCCCTAACAGACTTTTATCTCAAATACTGCCACTCTGCCTGGGCGTTTCTCTGACCGTCTTCTTCCCAGAGATCATGTCAGTCAACACACTGCTACAGTCATGCCAGCCTTCTAGGCATCCTCTGTCCTTCAGGAAATGCTGCAGACGCCAGGGTTTCGATTCCACCTCCCCCTCCTCCCCCTCCTCCCCCCACATACTCAGAGAATAACTGGTGCAAGCATGCAAATCCCCATCCGCTTCCACAACTGGGTATTTCATTCCAGC
>NW_015211439.1:0-1162 GCF_001447785.1 Gekko japonicus | reverse complement strand
GTTGCCTAGCAACAGCCACTCAGGGAATCCCTTGCTTAAAGCTCCGCAAAGAAGCATTCTGGATCCATTGGTTAAAAACAGATGCCCCATTTGGCTTGAATCCGTCTGTAGAATATTGTTGTTTTCTTTAAAACTTCCCCTTTAAAACGCACGAAGCAGTTACCAATTAGCTGCAGAATGCCCAGCTGTGATGACTTTGCCTTTTAGTATCTATTGAGACATTATTCTCATATTCATAGGAGGCAGTACCAACACAGGACAGTTTTGATTTATTTCCATACTGATTGGTGCCCATATATAGGAATATTCCAATAGGCACACTGAGTGGTAAGAAATAGTTTTCCGCAGCCGGCCGCCTCCAGCCGCTGGGTAGATCCTGCACAGGTCGCCGGAATCTGCGTCTGAGGTGGGAGTCAGACGACGTGCCCAATGGGACGTGGGCACGCTGTTGACGGACAGGCGAGCCGTCCATACACTGTAGGTGCGCATTGCGTGACTTTGCGTGTTACTGAATTATTATATAGGGATTTTCCAAAGCTATAATATCCTTTTTAAGGTGTGGTGACCAGAATTGCACACAGTATTCCAAATGAGGTCGCACCATTGATTTATATAGGGGCATTATGATATTGGCTGATCTGTTTTCAATACCCAATTGTTAATTCTTTTCAACACTCAATTGTTAGCATATTATTACAGTGTTTTATATAATTTTTTGGTTGTGCTCAAGCACCTGGCAAGTGCAGGATCTCAAGATCTGGGTGGTGGTGTATCTGTTGTCCTGTATGAGTGCTCCTAAACCTCTATTTGGGCTCTGTCTGCACATTTGTGTATACAGTAAATACCACAGAACCCGCTCTAGGCCTCCAGTTCTCTCTCCTTTCAAGGGAACCAACATGCCTAAGGGTTGGCCCCTGGAACTTTTTACACCTAGCAGAAATGGGGCAAGGATAACAGGAGGTTATCTTTGGCAAAACAACCTTGCTCTGTGGAGCTACAGCATATCTGGCAACTGCAAAGAGCATGGGATATCCATAGGAAAATAACAACATAAAATTGGATGTGTATTAGGACTGCTAAACTTTGTTGGGAAATCCACTTGCTCACTCAAGGCTGATGATTTCTAGATAACAAGTGCTTATGTCATGTTATAGACTTTATT
>NW_015211438.1:0-902 GCF_001447785.1 Gekko japonicus | reverse complement strand
AGACAGGCAACTGAAGTGTGCCCACCCCTATGCCAAAATGGACCAAGGGGCAATGGCACAATGTGAAGCCCCTGCTCCAAAATTAAGGGATCAGAATTGAGGAGGGAGCTTCAACATACGGGTGCCACAACAAAACAAATTCTATCCAGCATGCCTACCCATCTCACTCCACAAGTAGGGAGACCCAGAATAGATTCTGTATCTGTGTTTTTTTCAGCATGAGATGAAGCTATTTTTTCTCACAAACCTTTTAGACCCCCGCAGAGCGTTTCAGCTACTCTGCCTCTCTTTTTTCTTTTTTTTTTTTTAGTCTGCTGGTTTTTGGAAAGGCTCTCATAATGCTGCTTTCATGGTTTGATTTTTCTCCCTGCTCTATTGTTATATGTTCTGTTGCTGTTGATTGAATTGGTAATTTTATTGTATATGTTGATGCTTTAGTAATTTATGAGTTTCCGGTATATCATTGTAAATCTTTTATATTGTAAGCAGCCTCAGATATAGGGATACAGAGAAACAGGGTATAAACATTTTGAATAAATAAATATTATTGTTTCTTAATTTATTATCTCGTCCTCCCCATGCAGCATGTTTTGCAAATGTTTCTCTTCTTCCTTCTGTGATAATTGACCTGTTATTAGCATTTTTGGAAAAGGATCAAGCTCGAGGGATTTTTAAAGTAATTATTTTATTCATCTATTTATCTGGATTTATCCCACCCTTCCATGCCAGGCAGCATGCAGTCACAAACAAATGAAAACCAAACACACAAGTCTCAAAACCCTCAATACATAATAGGGCAAAAAAAAAAAAATACTGACACACATTGGAAAAACAGCAGAGTGCTCTGTTTTAACACTGGCATAATATGCACAATAACAGCCAACCTTTTGTCAAAAGATGAG
>NW_015211437.1:0-924 GCF_001447785.1 Gekko japonicus | reverse complement strand
GGATCACCAGGGTCCAGGATCTACTTCTTTGCGCCCCTCTCTGGCTCCAGCCAGTGGCTGCCAAGTCCATGGAGCTGGCTGCAAACCTCTCAGGGCCCATCAACCTCATGGTAGCGGAACTACCGGAAGCGTCGGCTGCGTACATCTGAGGTCGTGGTGTCCTTAGCCAGGGTCTCCGGCACCGCTCTTTCCCAGAATTCAGCACCATTTCCAGGTCGGAAGGGAGGGCGTCCTCTCCTTGCTCTCTTCCGAGTTCGAGGTCGTTCTGGGTCCTGCTCTTCCATCTCCTGCTCCTCCTCTAGAGTCACCTCTACCTGCGCAAACATGCCTTGGTTCACTTGGCTATGAAGGGAGGCGTCTCCCTGAGGGGGCGGAGAGAGACAGACAGCGGCCTGTCAGAAGGAAAACAAGAGAGAATGGAAATGCACCGCTGAACATCACAAACCTTCATCGCGAGAATTGCCCTGGTGCCGGCCCACAGTGACAGTGGGGCATTCCGAGGCCTGGCCCCCCTGACTTTCTGCCAGGCCCCCCTGACTTATTTCTTGTGCTTGCTGCTGCTGCCAGGTGCCACAGCGAGCCTCGCCATTCCCCCGGGCAGCTCCCTGTATCTCTCCTCAGCAAGGATAGCTCCTACCTCCACTCCCAGACTCTACGGTGTCATCTTGCCTCTCGCCGGCCAGCCAGGGAAGCCCCGCCCTCCACTCCCACACGACTCATCTTGCCTCTCCTTCACTTGCCTCTTGTCAGCTGACAAAGCAAGCAAGGCCCGACTCAACGCTACTCTCTCGTCACCTGCCCTGGCCGTCTCCATCCTGTCTCCGTCCCTCCAATTCCCAAGCCGGCAAGTCAAATCTCTGTCAAAGGAATTAAGGGGCGTCTGAACAGGCTACCGGCTGCTGGCGTGGGTGATATGGTGATGGC
>NW_015211436.1:0-899 GCF_001447785.1 Gekko japonicus | reverse complement strand
ACACCAATGAACTGATTGGCTTGGGTAATCGCTGGTTTTTTTTACAACAGGAGGCTTTGCTCTCCATTTTCTCCTTCCCAGAAAGTCAGCGTTTTAATCTGATACCAGCACTGGTTCAAAACTGCCTGGCATTTGACACAAAATACAGAGGAGGAGGGAGGAGGAGGAGGAGTTCAATTTATGCCCTGTTTTTCTTTACCCTAAGGAGTCTCAGAGAGGCTGACAATTGCATTCCCTTCCTCTCCTCACAACAGACACCCTGTTAGTTAGGTGGGGCTGAGAGAGCTCTGAGAGAACTGTGACTGGCCCAAGGTTACCCAGCTGGCTGGATGTGGAGGGGAATCAAACCTGGTTCTCCAGATTAGAGTCTGCCACTCTTAACCACTACACCAAACTGGAAGAAAAAAATAGTTGTTTTTTTTATATCCCACTTTTATCTACCCTTGGAAGTCTCTCAGTCGTCTCTTCTCCAGGCTAAACATACCCCAGCTCCTTCACCCTTTCCTCATAGGACTTGGTCTCCAGACCCCTCCCCATCTCCATTGCCCTCCCCTGGACACGTTCCAGTTTGTCTATATCCTTTTAAAATTGTGGTGCCCCAAACTGAACACAATACTCTAGGTGAAGTCTAATCAGAGGATTCTGGAGGATAGAGGGTGGAGACCGGAGATCTGGAGGACGGTGCTAAGCAACTTTTCGACCAGGCCAGTGTTGAGCAAGCTTCAGATCATACACCCAAAACGACCCGCCAATGATATTTTCAGGGCAGAAAGGGACACGGGTCTCCTGTTCTTATTCTCTGTTTTATGTTTGTATGAAATAAAGCTCTTTCTCCCTTCCACCACAGGTTTGGTCATTGCTTCTTCTTTTTGGAGCCAGGACCGTGGATTATTACATCG
>NW_015211435.1:0-923 GCF_001447785.1 Gekko japonicus | reverse complement strand
TACGCTATTGGCAATCAGTGCAGCACTTTAAGCGGAGGCTAAATGTGGTCCCTTTTAGAGAGACCCATTAACAGCCTGGCCGCAGCATTCTGCACCAGTTGCAGTTTCCGGATTTGCGACAAAGGCAGCCCCATATAGAGAGCGTTGCAGTGGTCTAGCCTCGAGGTGACCGTCGCATGGATCACTGTGGCCAGGTCATCGCAGTCCAGATAGGGGAACAACTGCCGAGCCCGCTGCAGATGGAAAAATACGGACTTGACAGTGGCTGCCACCTGGGCCTCCATCGTTAGTGCGGAGTCCAGGAGCACCCCCAAGCTCCGAACCCCAGACGCTGGCACCAAAGGTACCCCATCAAAGGTTGGGAGAGGGAGCCCTAACCCCGCCCCGACCTGACTCAGGCCCAGGACCTCTGTCTTCGCCGGGTTTAGTTTCAACTGGCTCAGCCGGAGCCAACCAGCCACAGCTTCAAGTGCCCGGTGAAGATCGTCGGGACTCGAGTCCGACTGGCCACCCAACATCAGATAGAGCTGGGTGTCATCCGCATACTGATGACACCCAAGCCCATAACTCCGGGCAATCTGGGCAAGGGGGCGCATATAGATGTTAAATAGCATCGGAGACAACACTGCTCCCTGTGGTACCCCACACTCAAGGGGATACCTACGGGAGCATCGGTCCCCGAGAACCACCCTTTGTCCCCCTCCTTGAAGGAAAGAGGCAAACCACTGAAGGGCAAGCCCCTGAATCCCCACGTCGCCAAGGCGGTGGGTCAGCAGCTGGTGGTCCACCCTGTCGAACGCAGCCGACAGGTCTAACAACACCAAGTCTGTTGTTTAGACTTTCTTCTTTGAGACCCAGGCTTCCTTGTGAGTCTCTAAGGTGCTCCTGGAGTCCTGCTACAGACAGGCGGACTCGGCTCTGCC
>NW_015211434.1:0-918 GCF_001447785.1 Gekko japonicus | reverse complement strand
TCCCTTTATTCCTTGGTCATCCAAAGGCCGCAGTGCTTCTCTGGCTGGTTTTCCTGCTCTGGATATATTTTAAACAATGTTTATTCTTTGTCTTGATCCCTTTAGCAACCTCCTCATCAAAGTCTCTTTTTGCATGCCTAATTATTGAGTTATATTTCTTTTGCCAGAGCCTGTGGTCGCTCCTGTTCAATTTATTGGGGCAGACTTTCCACTTTTTAGAAGAAGCTCCCTTGACTTGTATTGTTAACCATGCAGACCTTCTTTAAGACTTGGCAGTGCCTTTCCTAATCTGTGGAATGCATTCTATTTGAGTTTCAATTAGTGTTGTTTTAAATAGCTTCCAAAAGACCAGAAACCTGCGAGTATAATAATGAAGAATTTATAAAAATAACTTGTAAATTTTTATCAAAAGTTGCAATCTAAATAAAGAATATTATACAAAATGTTTCTGGTGTCAGTGCAATATTGAAAACACCTCCAAATCCCAACAAATTTCCTATCTGAGACAGGAACTCTGTGTGAAAATTTTGGAGCTGTTTTATCAGACTCCACACCAGGCAATAGAGGACACGCAGCAGCCCCCTCTGTTCCCCTGCCAGACAGCTGAGCAGAGTGGGGGTTTAAAGTTTAAACTCCCTCTCAGGAGTTGCACTGCAGCAGCAGCATGATTTTCCATTTAATACCATGGAGAAATTGTGATGCTCCTGTGGCACAACTCTTTAAAGTTTGTGGCAAAACTTTAAAGTTTAAACCCCCTCTCTGCTCAGCTGGCTGGTGGGGGGAAGAGAGGGGAGGCACAGCCTCTTGCCAGCAGAGTCTTCTCCTTGCTTGCTAGCTGGAAGAAGACTCGGCGGACAAGAGGCAATGTGACTGCCCCCTCCCTCCCTTCACCAGCCAGCTGAGCAGAGAGGGGGGTTA
>NW_015211433.1:0-1010 GCF_001447785.1 Gekko japonicus | reverse complement strand
TAAATCCAATTTCTTCTTCTTCTTCTACTCCTAGCCGAAATTTCCCCTAATTTCCAATAATTCCAGTATAAGTTTAAAAAGCTCTGTTTCACTGAATACTGGAACTAGTACGGAAAACAACAGGTTAAGAAATAAATGCATCCAGCGCTTCTGAATTGTGTATTACTAAGTTTACATGTAAACAAGGAATGACAAGAACCTCATGCACATTACAACAAAACATTCTGCTGTGAAATGATAAATAAGCTTTGGGTTGGATCTTTGGGATAGATCCAGCCAGTTCCCCCCCCCTCCCGTTTCTGTCAGAGCTCTCTCAGCCCCACCTACCTCACAGTGTGTCTGTTGTGGGGAGGGGAAGGGAAAGGAGTTGGTAAGCCGCTCTGAGACTCCCTTGGGTAGTGAAGGGCGGGGTATAAATCCAATTTCTTCTTCTTCTTCTACTCCTAGCCGAAATTTCCCCTAATTTCCAATAATTCCAGTATAAGTTTAAAAAGCTCTGTTTCACTGAATACTGGAACTAGTACGGAAAACAACAGGTTAAGAAATAAATGCATCCACCGCTCCTGAACTGTGTATTACTAAGTTTACATGTAAACAAGGAATGACAAGAACCTCATGCGTATTACAACAAAACATTCTGCTGTGAAATGATAAATAAGCTTTGGGTTAGATCTCTGGGATAGATCCAGCCAGCTCCCCCCCCCCTCCAATCTTGGCTATTTCTCCTCCTTATTACTGTCCCCATTCAACATGACTTTTGCCCAAGGGATCCCACGATCCCAAACACAGCCTATTTGGTGGTCAAAGGGGACCCCCTTCCTCCCTTTTTCATTAGCAGAAAAACAAATTGGATCCAAGTCTTTGAACTTCAGCGGAATATTGCTGAGGAATACTACATTTTTTTTTTAAATCACTGCTGCGAATATGAGGCACCACGATGAAATTTCTAGGCGCCACCACAACCCGGCGGCTGGGATTTGTCAAACCCTAGTCCAAGGTCTCTTCCTCAC
>NW_015211432.1:0-899 GCF_001447785.1 Gekko japonicus | reverse complement strand
TGAGACTACTGTAGTCTCAGATTGCTGAAGAAAAAAAATGGGGGGAAGTTTAAAAGGGGCTGTGGAAGGTTTAGTTCCCTGCTGATGTTGACTTAAAAGTGAGATTGGAGAGGAGGCAAATGGCAGCATTCCCAGTGCAAAAAAGAAAAAAATATTTTAGTGCTGCATGCAAACAAAATAAAGGGGGAGATCCTCAGCACAGAATGAAATTGACATGAAATGGAGAGGGGGGGGGGAGAGATGGTAAGCCTAAAGCTTTGAAAACATTTTTCTGGAAGCCTATCATTAAAATGGCAGCTCAGCCACATGGACCTTAAGTGAACTGCTGAACTTATGGATTGCTCAGGATTGATCCATTTGGAGGAACAGTGCAATCCACGCAGGACAAGCTCTAAAAAACTGCAAAGATCACGACCAGAGTGCAGGATCAAATTAGAAAATCACAAAGAGAAAACCACACACATTTGCAAGGAAGGGCAGGAAATTAGCATTACTATGCAACTCCACTAGGGCATCGGCAAAAATACCCCACCATTTTTTTCAATTTAATGGCACAATTTAATGGCACAAGAGCCAGACAGCTCTTCGCCCATACAGATTGCAGCCCTGTGCAAAGCGTGGTAGAGTTGCAGCTGACTTTGCACGGTCACGAGCATGCACACACTCATATTGCCAATGATCACAGCTTGCAATGCCAGTGTCAGTGGGTTCCTCCTGGGCCTGTGGCTACGGTGGGGCATCTTGGGGCCATGTCCCTTAATTTACAGCCACAGCCACAAATATCTCCACCAGAAAACATGGGGTTTTTTTGAAAGAAAAAAAATATTTGTGTATCTGTGCAAAGCGTGGTAGCGTTGCAGCTGACTTTGCACGGGCACGAGCATGCACACACACATGTT
>NW_015211431.1:0-904 GCF_001447785.1 Gekko japonicus | reverse complement strand
GTTTCTTCAGAAACTCTCCAAAGCTATCACGACAAGTATTTGAATTAACCATATACTGTTCAATGTTAGATACAGTGATAGCTGTCACGTTTAGCTGAGACAACCAGAGATGATTAAATAAATTATGAGATCACATATGGTGCATACACTAACCAAACCAATCACATATGTGCAAAGTCATATATGTAATGTTTTTTATAAGGTTGCCAGGTCTGGGCTGGAAAATACCTGGCGAGGAGGAGAAAATACCTCAGTGGGGTATAATGCCATAGAGTCCACAATCCAAAAGTCAACTGAGATGTCACCTGGAGATCGGCTGTAATCCCAGGAGATCTTCAGCCACCACTTGATTTTATAATGTTTAATGAATGCTGATGCAGAGGACTTCTTCGACTAAGGCATCCCTAGCTAGAGTCGTGTTGGTTGTGGAGCTTCTAACAGAACGGGCTGAAATGCCTGCCAGAACTGCCAACTTGCTTGACCTGTGAGCCTCTAAAATGCACACTTTGATGTGCCTACTTATGGCTGACTTTGACATTTTCTTCCCAACATTTAGGGAAGAAATATTTACAAATAATGACTTACGTCTTCCGAATGTCCTCAGTCTTAAGCAAGTATGTCTTAAGGGCCCTGTGAACGTCTAGAATGTACCAAACCTTTTCTCTGAGATGGAAAGGGTTAGGACAACAATTTGGAAGGTTGATCTCCTGGGACCTATGGGCCGTGGAAGCTATTTTGGGTGTAAATGTTGGGTTACGTCTGAGTACTACTTTATCACAATGAAAAATGCACAACCCAGGCCATGGATGGGCTCTCAATTCCAAAACTCTCCTTGCAGAAGTGAAGGCTGTGAAAAACCGAGCCTTGATTCTTAACCACTTCAGGGGAATGTCCCTTATAGGTT
>NW_015211430.1:0-920 GCF_001447785.1 Gekko japonicus | reverse complement strand
GGGGCAAATAAGGAAAATGTTAGATTTTCATCACAGAAGCTCTTTCTTTGTGCTCAATTCAATGTACTCAGTGCCCAGAAGCCCCACAGGAATTGTGGACATCCTGTGCTGATGTCCCCAATTTCCTGTTCCAGATCAAAGACATTCTAGTGGCACAGTTCAAAACACTGAGTGTTGCTGCAAACTGGGGTGCCACTTGACATCACTCTCTTGTGGCAACTTCTTCCTGGCTGAGCACAGCAGGACTCAGTCTGCCCAAGAGACTGGGTGGGTGCTGGGCTGGAAAGCCGTGATTTCCAAGCTCTGCTTCAGGGAACCCTCAGAAAAAATTCTGGGCCTCCTCAGAACTACTCTCAAAGGCAGTTTGTCATCCACTCTTGATTTTCCTTGGCAACACGTAGCCCGAGGGGAACTTTGGTTGTGCCAGTCTGCTCAGTAGTAGACAGAGAACATCTCCCGTTGAGCACCACTGTACCAGTTCCCCATATTGGAGGCCTTGGTGTGCTGCCTGTCTCTCCCTTTCTTTTTTCTACTTTCTTCTGTTTCCATTTTTTATTTTGTACTCTTTCTCATTTCTTCTCTGTCTAGGCTTTGTGGGGGATGTAGTTAAAGCCTTATTCACTCCTTTCACTCCTCTCTTCCAAAAAGGGTAGTAGTCCCAACTACTGGATTAACAACCCAGAGCACCAGATCTGTGGCAGGTAGATATGAATGCCCTCAGGGCTTGGCTTGGCTTGGCTTTTAACTAGGTTGGCTGGAGAGGTTTGGGAGGTAGAGTTTAAATTCTAAGATAGTGTGGCTGTTTGCTCTTATGTTGTTCATTTTTACTCATTTAGAGCTGATTTGACTGAAGTGTACTTAGGAGTATCTTCTTTCCACCAGGATTTGAAATGTGTATCAGGGCTATTTTTGGGCAGGAA
>NW_015211429.1:0-909 GCF_001447785.1 Gekko japonicus | reverse complement strand
GGAGCCAATGCACATTTCTGTGTGCTTGTGTGCATGCAGCCTGCACACATGTGCATACATTGGATGGTAGGAAGGAGCCAATGCACATTTTTGTGTGCTTGTCCTGGTCTTTAGGATAGGAACGCTGTTTCTATTAAGAAATGAGAGGTACTGTGCACTCTTCAGAGTAAGATTTTTAGATCAAATAAATAAGATACCAAGCTTGCAAAAAATTAAATTATACAGGTTACAGTGACACCACATTGTAAATTGGCAATATTACATTTTTAAACCGAGATCACCGATTGGCTATGCTAGTTTTTAGTGGTTATTAAAGAAGCATTTTCATATAATTAGAAGCATTTCAAAAAACCTTACTGGGCCAGTCCCTTGGTTTTTTGTTTTTTTTAAACAATGGATGCCTTCCTGTTCAGGTCTGTTTGCAATCATTGGAATTTCTTTAAGAATGCCAGGGCACTAAGAGAATGGATCCAGATCTCATCTGGTGCTGTTTCCTCAGTTTGGCAATCCAGGGGATCGGGGACTAGATCAGAGATGCTCTCTTCTGATTTTGACTTAGCCAAAGACAAAGCCAGGCCTGAGTTTCCTGTCTTTCAGGGTGTAGGGTTGCCAGAAGATCCAACTGAAAAAGTCTTGTCCGTTTAATGGAGACTTAATGCGAGGAAATGTGCAGCTGTAGTTTTTATGACATGGAGGAAAATAAAATCAATGGATAATTAATATCCCTTTAAAGGGAGGGGGCTTCCTTTGCTGCACAGAAATATCAATAAATTATATCATTTGATCGGTGCACACATAAGCCCTATGCACATTGGGCAGTGTCTTGCAGATCACAATCACTGAGCAAATGCAAACATTGCTGTGTAAATTTGGTGGAATGACTAAAGCATTCTATGAAGGTATTGGGGA
>NW_015211428.1:0-918 GCF_001447785.1 Gekko japonicus | reverse complement strand
GTTACTTCTGCTAGAATTTTATATGCAAATATTAGAGAAGAGTGGAAATCCCTACTAAAGAAGAGATTATAAACAAGATGCTGGAAACAGCGGAAATTGATAAATTGACTATATTATTGAAAGAATACCCAGAAAAAACTTTTGAGAATACATGGACAAGGTTTTACACTTGGTTGGAAAATTATAATAATTTAAAGTTATAGTCAAACAATACATCGGTGAAGATACAGAGAAGAGTTTTCTTATACTGGCAATGAATGACAATTATTTTTTTTTGAGATGAACATTTGACCAACATGGGCCCCGTTCACACGGGCCGGATATCGCGGGGGGGAGGTGTGGCTAATTGCCCCGGTGCAGTTTGATCCGCAAATACACGATCAGACGTACCGGCGGCACACCACAGGTCCTTTCGTTGGCACCAGCGGGTAAACGAGGGACTGGAGGGGAATGCCGCACGCCGGCGTGATCACACCACGGGCATCTGGAGGCAGCCTGTGGCAAATGTTTACTAGTACCTTGGAGGTACTCATTTTTTAACGCACGTTGTCAGCGGTAAGCCACGGGTGCGCTCCACTTCCCAGATGTTGGGGTGTGATTGCGCCCGGATAATCCGCCCACCATCCGTACCTCTCCTGCGGCAACTTTGCCCTGTGACCGGGGCCATGGTTTAGTTATTAGGCATAAGCATTATAAGTATTTCAAGATTTTCCCCTGAATATGTATGGATGTCTGTGTGTTGAATGTACGTATGAAAAAATTATACTGTTTAAAAACAAAAAAGAAATGGAGATTTCTGAGTCCTTTATCCCTCCCACTTTCTGGCTAGAATAAAAGGACTCCGAGATCTCCATTTTGAACTCATGTCTGGTGAAAGGAGCTTTGACTCTCTCAAGCTCATACCCTGAAACTCTTGTT
>NW_015211427.1:0-918 GCF_001447785.1 Gekko japonicus | reverse complement strand
AATTTGGGCACCCCCTTTGCAAAGCCATCAAAACTAGCAGCCATCACTGTAAATTGTGCAGTGGCGGATCCCATACATTGATTATGTGCTGTGTGAAAAAATATTTGCTTTTCCCCATACAAGATCTACCCACCCACCAGTTCCTTTGTATGACCTTGCAGCATTATGGGAGAGAAATGTTCCTTCTGTCTATTCTCCACATCACACTATTTATACAGTCATTTTCATGAACCTTTACCAGGTATAATTTCAGTCACTGTTTTGCTAAACTAAAAACAGCTTGCACCTTTCATCATAGGCAAGGTACCCAGGACCCTTTCCAGCTCTACAGTTCACATGGAGCATTTGCCGTGCTAAAGATATGGATGATAGGCAGATTTTCCCGGCGTGATCACACCGCAACATCTGGGAAGCATAGTGCACCCATGGCTAACCCATGGCTTCTTGCCGAAGATGCGGAGTAAAAAACTAGTACATATGATGTGCTAGTTTCTGGGAAACGCGGGGCAAGGCGTCTGATTGTGTTTCCACTTGAATCCCATGACATCTGGTGCCCGTCCATGTCCCGTAGCACACCGGATGTTTTTTGTTTTTAAAGTCTCCACAGGATGCGCACAAACACCCACCGGCACATGCGCACACTGTGGTGAGGGGAAAAAAATCCCGTTTGCCACAGAAGCGGCGCCTAGCGATTGCCAGTTTGATCACGCCATGCCGCTTCTTTGCCGCGCTGCAGGATAGCCGTGTGATTGGCACCTAACGGCATACCCACGGGACCTCCAAGGGACATGTGATCGGACTGCTCCGCGTTACTTTGCTCCGGGGCAAACAGGCACGCTTTCCCCCCACACCGCGTTTTCTGGCCTATGTGACCGGGACCAGTGTCCCCTTTTGAGACAGGCTGGCCAAAACTATGCT
>NW_015211426.1:0-910 GCF_001447785.1 Gekko japonicus | reverse complement strand
CTTAACCACTACACCAAACTGGCACCTGATGGATCCTAATGGGTTCCTGTCAGTGCCTGGGGATTTCCCCACCTCAGTTGCTGACGATTCTGTCAAGACTCTGGCTGTTCTCTGAAATAGGGAGATGCCCCAGGTTGTTGACACAATAGCCCCTGGGCATCCTCTCTACTAGACAGAGCCAAGCAAATCTCCCTGGGTGACTGGTGAGCCAATATTTATTTATTTGTTGCATTTATAGCCCTCCCTCCCTGCAAGCGGGCTCAATGGTGATGAAACAGAAGGGAGGATGGCTAGAGCACCATTGACAGAAAACTCAGAGGGAGACTGATCAAATATGGCACAGAGCCCACATTAGGCCTATTCTGTGGCAATGATGAAGGCAATATCTGCACAAGATTGTGCAGCTGAGCTCTTCATGTGGTTCTGGGACTTTTACATCATAGCTCCAAGGATTTGGACTCTGACCACACAACAGCCCGCTGTAATCAATTTGTTACCTACGTTGCAGACAAAACATTCAGATCTGCTCTGGGTTAGATGCCAGCATGGATGCATGTTCAGATGATGGACCTTCAGAAGCTGCTTGTCCAATTTATATGGATACTTTTCAGCTTGTGGATCCCAAGAATGTGAACAAGGTCCTTGGACAGGTGAGACCTAACTCTTGCACTCTCGACCCTTGCACTTCCTGGCTGATAAAAGCTGGAACAGGGGGGCTGGCTGAGTGGATAAGAGAAGCAGTAAATGCTTCCTCAAGAGCAGGAGTTGCGCCACCCAAGTAAAGCAGTCGGTAATTAGACGTTTTGGAAAAACAACCACCCCGGGCCCTACTACTTTAGAAAATTTCTTGGCCACTCTCCAATCTTCCATTTTTGGGCATGGTGCTAGACAATGTTCCCTCTAAGCTGTG
>NW_015211425.1:0-933 GCF_001447785.1 Gekko japonicus | reverse complement strand
GTAGCCCTGCTCAAGAATGCCATAGGCCTTTTGAAGGATCCTTGTTGTGTGTACAACATGTTCTGTGTTCAAATTCACAGCCATCATGTCGGAATTCCTAACAGCCGCCCAGTAAGGTAGGCCAAATTTATTACTGGCTCTTCATCTAACATTTTCATCCTGTGTGTTAGGGATTATTAGGAAAGGGATTGAAAATAAAGCAGCTGATATTATAATGCCCCTGTATCGATCTATGGTGAGGCCTCAGTTCTGGTCAGTGTTCCCTCTAAGCTGAGTTAATGTGAGCCAGCCCACAGTTCTTTAGCCTCCGGCTCACACATCTTTGTCTTGGCTCAGGAAGGATGGCTCGAGAGCAAACTCATCCATGCAGTATCCAAATGGCTCGCTCACAGCTTTAATGCCAGTCGCTCCCAAAGTAGACTTTTTGCTCACAAGACTCCACAGCTTAGAGGGAGCATTGGTCCTGGTCACCATTTTGCAAAAAAGAAATCGCAGAGCTGGGAAAAATTCAGAAGGGCGACCAAAATGATCGGCGGGGGGAGCACCTTCCCTTTGAGTGTCTGGGACTTTTCAGTTTAGAAAAGAGACCTCTAAGTATCCAAATACTAGCCATGGCCAACCCTGCTTAGCTTCCAAGATCTGATGAGATCGGGATAGCCAGGGCTAAGGTACAGGTAAAGGTTTCCCTTTGCTCGAAAGCCAGTTGAATCTGATGGTAGGGATGCGGTGCTCATGTCCGTTTCCAAGCCGAAGATTCAGCGCTGTCCAAAGACATTTCTGTGGTCATGTGGCCGGCTAGATTGCACCTATTATCCTATCCTAGTTGTATGACGGGGAAGGAGTCCCGCCCTCCCTTTCCACAGTTCTTGATTGATCCCAATATGCTGAAATGGAAAAGAAAGATGAAGAAGTCAGTCTGGCATTTTTTTCCCC
>NW_015211424.1:0-944 GCF_001447785.1 Gekko japonicus | reverse complement strand
GGGGACGCTGTGAGTGTAGAAAATGAATATGGTGTTTTGTAGTGTTTTGGAAAATCTTTGGGAATTGTTTGGTCAATTTGCCATGGGGTACACATGACCACGGAAATGTCTTTGAACAGCGCTGGCTCTTCGGCTTTGAAATGGAGATGAGCACCGCAACCCTAGAGTCGGATTCGACTGGCTTTCGAGCAAGGGGACCTTTACCTTTACCCACGCAGAGCCTCTGGCACTTTCTCACTCTGCTGGCATCAAAACCAATTTAAGGCAAAATAGACATATGGAGACTTTTCCATCCTCCTTTGCATCAATCTGCCTTTGTTGGCAACCCTCCTGACTGGCATTACTTCACTAGCCCTGGCTGCTTGCTCCTGTTTAGCAGGAACCTCCCTATGGAAGCTGCCTGGGTGAATTCAGACCAGCCACAGACTTTCTGCCTAACCTACCTTACAGGGTTGCTGTACCGATCACAAAGCGGAAGAGGAGAATGAAGTAAGCTGCTTTGCTCCCCACTAATGAGAAAGACAGAACTTTGCCTAGGAAGAGGCTGATGAGAGGGGAGGAGATAAAGTTGCCAACTTTAGGTACAGAAATTCCTGGAGATTTCAAGTGTGAAGCCTGGAGAGGGTGGGTTTGAGGAGGGATGGGACCTCAGAGAGGTACACTGCCACAGACATCATACTCCGAAACTGTCAAATGTGTCCCGGACCACGGACAACAATTACTCTCTACTACCATAAGGTATGCTGTTCTTCACTCCCACATTAGTTCTTTACACTGCAAAGCACTACTCTTTGTTATTCTGCCTGCAAGATACAAAATCATTGACCCCACCTTCTTTTTAGAGCTCAGTGTATTTTCCTCCCACAACGGGCCTTATTTCTAGTACTTTTATAATTCTATTATGACACATGAACTATAAAAAGTACCCAAACAAGAATTTAACA
>NW_015211423.1:0-924 GCF_001447785.1 Gekko japonicus | reverse complement strand
GCCTTCTCTAAGCCGGCAGATGGGGCCGTAGGGCAGTGCTTGGAGAATGCCTTTAACTTTAAATGTGTTCTCCAAGCTCCCCACCCCTGCTGCCACACAAGCTTGGCTTGGAGAAGGGATTTAAAGAGACAAATGCCTTCTCTAAGGCCGATTCCGCACAATCTCCTGCCCCAGTGTGGACACCTGAAATTATTCGAATTCTTCCATCATTTCCCCACGTTTATGCGGGTTCACCAGTTGACCCGAATCATGTGTGCTTTTCCCCTGCACTTTCCTTTTTTCTGGGATTTTTTTCCCTCCGGTGCTGGAGTCAGGGTATCCCAATGGGGAACTCAGGATTCGCGCTTGCCTGGTCTCACCCCTTCCCACCCCTTCCCGCTTCTCTCCCGTTTTGTTTGGCTGGCTCACTTCCAAAAAGCATCCCCCGACCTTCCCCACTTCTCTGGCTAATTAGGGGGTCTAGCCACAATAAAGCTAATCAGGGCACGCTTGAGAGGTGCGTGGGTTAGATTCTGTGCTGGTAGGATCCGTTGTAGGAGCCCCTTCTCCCCCACCCACTCCGCGAGCCACCTCCCAGCAGAATGAGAAATGGGGAATTAGCGGACGTGTGGGCAGGCAGGGAGCAGAGCAATTAGCACAGAGCTGCCACCTGAGGGGGTCGCCGCCAGCCGAGCCAGGAGGAGCGAGTGGGCCTGGCTGCTCTGCCGCTTGCCCTCGCAGGCTGAAAGGGCAGGGAACCCCTGGCTCTGTAGGCTGCTGGCTCCCTGTAGGGCAGGGAGCACCAAGTAAGAAGCGCCACACTTGGAGCAGAAATGGCGGGCGGGCAGCTGGCCGACATTAGCCAGGCCTCCTCCAAACACACGTAGGCAGGCTGATTGGTATGGCAGTGGGGTGGGGCTTGGAGATCACATTTAACTTTAGATG
>NW_015211422.1:0-940 GCF_001447785.1 Gekko japonicus | reverse complement strand
CAGCAAAGATGATCAGAGCAAATCTGGTAAGAAAACACATAAACAACTGACTGATTGAAACTGTTAGATTTTAGGGATGTATACATTTTACATTGTGTTTGTATATTTCTGATTTTATTGCAAATGGATTGTAAAGGCCTATGGCTATATACAATAAACGTACTCTACGAGGGGCGGGTGAGAGGATGGTTGCAATGTTCCCGTTAAGCTGTGGGGTCCTGTGAGCAAAAATTCTACTTTGTGAGCTACTGGCATTGAAGTGGTGAGCAAGCAATATGGCTAGTGCATAAATTAGCTTGCTCTGGAGCCATCCTTCCTGAGCTAAGACAAAAAATGTGTGAGCCGGAGGCTGAAAAACTGTGAGCTAGCTCACACTAACTCAGCTTAGAGGGAACACTGGTTAGGAGCCCCCTGCCCCTGGCTCAGAATACACAGATTATATACCCAGGAGATTTGCTAAACGTGAATGAACAAAATTGCTGTTAAACTTCATGCATTTGCAATACCTATCAATGTAGCACAGGAAGTATGTAGTACTGGAAGGGACCATAGAGGTCATGTAGTCCGACCGCAGATTTGGCACAGGAACCCAAAAGTATTCCTGAGAGATGGTTACTGGGTTCTTTTTAGGTGCTCTGTTGGCACCTTTTGCTGCAAAATGGATGCAAGAGCAAAATTCAGTTCAGGAGAAGTTCCCTGGTCTGGGACACATGATGAGCTAACTGCCTCCCAAGAGGCCATGGAAAGTGAAGAATGGCAGCTGCCACCTAGGGAGGAAGCTCCATTCTGTGTTTGTTCAGGCTGCAACTGCAGAGGTGTTTGCAGTGGCTCACCCACAAAGGGGCTTTTTGTGTAGTTTCTTCCACCAACTGCCATTTCCCCTGCCGGAGCGCTTAGTGTTTGTTTTTTTTAACATCAGTAATGTGTTCTAATGCTAGAG
>NW_015211421.1:0-915 GCF_001447785.1 Gekko japonicus | reverse complement strand
CAAACCCGGCTCTCCCAGATTAGATTCCAGCGCTCCTAACCACGGCACCAAACCGGCTCTCCAACAATGCTCTCTCGACGCTGTGGCGTCCTGTGAGCCAAAATTCTACTCTGTGAGCCACTGGCATCAAAGTTGTGAGCGAATGATCTGGCTACTGCACAGATGAGCTTGCTCTGGAGCCCACCCTTCCTGAGCAGAGACAAAAATCTGTGAGCTGGAGGCTAAAAAAACTGTGAGCTGGCTCGCACTCACTCAGTTTAGCGGGAACACTGCTCTCCAAGGAGATGGTATCCAAGTGCCACCTGGATAGTGGCAAGCCTAAAGCAGATTATCTCCAGGTGCTACTTGGAAGGTTCAAACAACAAATATATACACTACAAAAACCTTTTTTTATAAGTTAAAGTGTTCTATATGTTCCATCTTATCAAGTGCATTGTGTATTATTTATAATATTCTAAGACATCCTTTTTACACAATCAACCCCCACGGGAGTTTCTAGAATTGTACACCCGCGTCTTCTTCTAAAGGGGGAAGTTTCTTTTTGTGGTTACACTGAAGTTTAAATTGATGTTTGTAGCTGGTCCTACAACAGACCAATTAAGCAGCTGACATTCATAGAGGGAGCGCTCCTGTCTTTCTCAAGGCTGCCTAGTATTGACCTTGTTCTCTGGTCATTAAACCTTACAGCACCTGTTAACCGTTCTCTAATTAAAGTGACAGTAGTGAAAAAAAATCCACATTCCACTTCATAATGCATATCAGTTCAATAACAGTCTAAGATGTACTTCGAGGTTTGCGGGGGCATGAGAGGTCCATTGTTTGGTTCATTCCCTCTGGGGTCAACGAACGGTTAACATGTGCTGGAGGAAACTCCCGTTGGGGCTGTTTATATAAAAAGGATGTAAATTGACTGGT
>NW_015211420.1:0-921 GCF_001447785.1 Gekko japonicus | reverse complement strand
ATTTGAGCTTCAGTTTCATTATCTTGTCTGATTGTAAACAGGCTAACTTAACTCATCACCCAGCTAAATAACCCAGCTCTTTGCTAAAAAAATACACCCATACATGACGTTTTCTGATAGTCTCACTGAAGTGAAATGTATCACTCTGAGTCCAGATTAAATAATACCGTTCAGATTGGAGATCTGAAGTAAAAGCAGCTCTCATGACAGAACAGTTTCAGTTTAATCCAGGAGCTCTGCAGGGATGGCTCGAACCTCACCTCTAGGTGTGAGGGAGTCCCACAATCTGGGATCAGTGCCTTAATAGACTCTGCTGTGAATCCCAACTCACCTAGCCTCACCTCTGGCTTGTTGCCGCACGAAGACACGTGGATAGCGAGAGGAGAGGACAGGTATACTGAGACCGATTTCGCACAAGAGCTGCGCTGCGGTCGTGCCTCCCTTTGCCCCGCTCCTATTGGTCAATTTCCCAGCTGAAGCCACGCGGCCGCATTTTGACCCATGGCTTCGCCCGATTTTCCCCGCGGTCTTGTGATCCTCAAAAACCAGGATCACAAAGCCGCAGGGAAAATCAGGCAAAGCCGTGGGTCAAAACGTGGCTGCGTGGCTTCGAGTGGGAAATTGACCGATAGGAGCGGGGCAACAGGAGACATGACCATGGCGCATGTCTTGTGTGAAATTGGTCTGAGATGTACAAAGGGAAAGGCCCAAATCTGGACGGACCAGGCCAGCCCAATCTTGTCAGCTCTTGGACCTTAATTGGATTTTGCCCTAATTAGTACTCGGAGAGGAGACCGCAGAGGAAGTCCAGGGTTGCTACGCAGAGGCAGGCAATGGCAAAAAAACTCCCCTCTGCCCCAATCCAGATGGCCAAGGCTAGCCCGATCTCATAGGATCTCAGAAGTTGAGCAGGGTCGGCCC
>NW_015211419.1:0-936 GCF_001447785.1 Gekko japonicus | reverse complement strand
GACACGTCACCCTTTTTTAGCAATGCTCTTGAACAGTGTCTCCGCCCGCCCATTTCCCTCTGTTCCAAGTCTCTTGCACCTTACAATTGGATATGAACTACAAAAAGGGATGAACATGAAATTGAGCCAACTTCAGAGGACGGCGGAAGACAGGAAGGCCTGGCGTGATCTGGTCCATGGGGTCGCAAAGAGTCGGACTCGACTGTGCAACTGAACAACAACAACAACAAAAAGGCAACTTCACACCCTAGAGGGGGGAGGCCTGGGTCTGCCATCGTGAGAGGACGCTACGGGCCATCCGGTCTTCCCAACACCGTGCACACATAGCCTGCGTCAGCTGTTTACATTTGTAACGCATCCTTATATGCGCGCCTAAAGCAGCATGAATGTGCAACGTCGTCCCAAGATGTGCTGTTTCACAAGACTGTGTGTGCCTTCCGAAATTAGAAAACGTCCTACATGCTAAGCCTGGAACAGTACGGAGAAAGAGATCTTTCTGTGGAATGCCGCGCTGGGGCGTCGATCTCCTGGAATTACAACTGAGATCAGTCCCCCTGGAGAAAAGGGCCGCTTGGGAAGGTGGACTCTGTAGCCTTATACCCCACTGATGTCCCTCCCCAAACCCCGCCCCTCCTCAGGCTCCGCCCCCTTCAAATATCCAGGTATTTTCCACCCGGAGCTGTATCATTTCTCCTCTCAGCAGGCAGGTGGGAAAAGGATGCTGAGCAAACAACTGGAATGCAACCACTCTCTCCCAGCAGCCTCAGAAACACTGTGATCTACAGAGGAGGACTCAGGTCTCCTCCCAGGTATTTGCTAGAAACATTCAACCAAACCTCACAGAATAGACTCTCCCTACATGAACACATGAAGCTGGCTTATACGGAATCAGAGCCCTGGTCCGTCAAAGTCACGATTGTCTACTCAGACTGGCAG
>NW_015211418.1:0-932 GCF_001447785.1 Gekko japonicus | reverse complement strand
AGGGAAACAGACAACCTGGGAAAACTGAGCTCACTTAGGAAACTGTCTCTGTCTGGAGAAACCTCCCTTTTAGTTTGATCAGCCATCTTGTACCAATCTGTGGAAGAAATGAAAGTGAAACTCTTCAGGTTGAGTTAAAATGGCCACCGTTCTAGCGCACCAAAATGAACAGTCTCATCAACATGTGTGAGGAGGCAATGTCTCTGGGGCTCAGGCTGAGACCAATTGGGCCCTCTCTAAGGAAGCCCCCCCCCTTTTTGCACCCCAAACATGGCGTGCCAAAGATAAGTCTGCAGCCTTCCTTCTGCTCCCTTCTGCTGAGGTTGCAAGTGAACAACATCCCGCTCGGTCTAAATAAGCGGCTCCAGGGCTGGCAATACCCTAGCCCTATGCCGCGGTGGTTTTAGCCCCCGAGGCTCCAACCCCGCTCGGGAAGGCTTCCAGGGACCCATCGAACTCATCACCGTCATCGGTCAAGGTTGTTCCTCGTTCCTTTCTGCTGCGGCAATCCACCGCCTCAATGTGGGTACGCCGTGCAGACAGGCTCCTCCGTGCCCCCGGAGCAACGAAGGGGGAGGCCTTCCACCCGGAGGTCGGGTAAGGCCAGCAGACAGACGCCAAGGGCTTTTCCAGAGCTTCGCCGAAGCCGGGGACAACCCAGCTCAGACTCGCTTGCCCTCGCTCCTTGCCGCTATGGCGGCTCTTCTTTCTTCTCTTTTTCTTCCTGAAAACCTAGGCACTCCAAATGAGTGCTGCCGGAGCATGTCCTGCTGGTAAGCAGGGCCGGCAAGAACTGGGGAAGCCGCAGGGGATAAGCCCCGCCTCACAGGGATCAAAGCCTGGAGCCGACCCTGCAGGAGGGGGCGGAGCTTATCCAAATTGTATGGACTGTCCCACTATCCAAACCACTGGAGAAGGTACATCCTATGCCA
>NW_015211417.1:0-939 GCF_001447785.1 Gekko japonicus | reverse complement strand
TCAACCGCGAGGAGTGGTTGACCATCTCTAAGTCCTTAAACACCTTCACAGAATTGCTCTCGTCTGACACGGCAGTCTTGGCTTTTGTCATCCCCATGGTCCTCGCGGTCCATGAGGAGTTGGCATCGTTTCTGAAGCCAGCTGCAGGATGTGCAGACATTCTTCCAGCAGTGTGCGCGCTGGTAAGAAGGCTGCAAAGTGCACTGCAGAGGCGCTTTGAGCCTCTCCTCCAGGACAGGATCTACATGATGGCGACCATGTGTGATCCGCGCATCAAGGGCAAGATCGCCGAGCGGGCCAACGAGTTAACTCGATGGAGAAATGCTCTCTCCAAGCGAGTTGGCAAGATGCGACCCAAAATGGGAACGTCGTCAGGAACTGCAGGAGGGGAGGGTGCCAGCACCTCGAGGGCTGTTCATCCTCCACCTCCTCCGCTAGGCACCGTCCCTCTCACAGCTCCCGCCACCATGAATCCTGAGATGGCATTCATGGGGCGGATCTTTGGCCCCTTTGGGAGCGGAGGTCACATGAGAGAGGACACGGCGGCTGCGATGGTGAGGGATTACCTTGCAGAGCCCTACGAACCGGAGTCCACTTGTTCGCTTAGCTACTGGGCCATGAAGGAGGCGGTCTGGCCAGCCCTCTGCCGTGGCCCTGAAGCTTACTCTCATGCCCTGGGACGAGCGTTCAGAGTGAGCGCGTCGTTTCCCATGCGGGCGACATTGTCTGCCCGCATCGCTCACGCCTGAGCCCCTGGTCAGTTGAGCAGTTGGTCTTCCTGAAGGTCAACTTGCCACTGTTTGGTTTCCCGGAACTAGACTATGAAGATTAAAGTGAGTACATCCTTGTCCCTGCAATCCCCTCTTGGTCTTTGCTGGGAATTTGGGCTACGATTAAAACTCTGTCTTCTCCATGATTAAAACTAGATGCTAGGGCAAA
>NW_015211416.1:0-935 GCF_001447785.1 Gekko japonicus | reverse complement strand
ACTGAATACATAACACTCCTCCCCCCTAAGGTAGCACACGTCGGGCCAAGTTCTTACTCTCTGTGAATGCCTCGGTTCCACTGTTGGCTGCACTGACCTGTTGCTCAGACTGCTTAGGTGACTGTTCAGAGAGCAGTCCGGACCTGGATTGCCAGGTGCTCCTGCTTCACTGGGCAGCGCTGGCATGTAAGAGTTCTCATGCTCTGTGTCAGAAAAGTATTCGGCCCCGGTGCCAACAGAGGGTACTGCCGCTGGCTCTGACTCTCGGGTTGACTGGGGTGCATTGCAATCAGGGAAGTCTTCCCTTTGGTCATCTGGGTCCGCAGTCTCTGTTTCTCGAACCCAACACTGTCGGAGCTGGTCCAAGTGCCTGCTCAGGCTCCTCCCCTTGGCTGTGGACACAAAATACGATACTGGTCCAGTGCTAGCCGTTACGGTGGCTTCCAACCACAAGGGGCCTTCGCTGTAGTTGCGGGCGTAGACGAGGTTGCCCAGCTGGAAAGAGCGGATGGGTTCAGGAGCCTCATGCTGTGGCGGTCTGTCAGGAGTGAGGTCTGGGTGCAGGCAATTGAGCACTGTCATTAAGCGGCGGTTCATCAGTAGCTCCGCTGGACTGTGCCCGGTCGTTGTGTGTGGTGTTATGTGCTGCTGCACAAGGAAACCCGCTAGCCTATGGCTCCAGTCGCCATAGACAATCTTTTTTAATGCATCCTTTGTTGTGCGGACTATTCTTTCTGCCTGTCCGTTAGTGGACGGTGGAATGGGGCGGCTATGATGTGCCGGATCGTATTGGTTTCCATGAACCTTTGGAATTTGGCCGAAGTAAATTGTGCCCCGTTGTTGGACACGATAGACTTGGGCAGCCCGTATGTCCAGAAAATATGGCGTAGTGCCCCGATGACCGATGACGACATCATTGCAGACATAGAGACCAC
>NW_015211415.1:0-1017 GCF_001447785.1 Gekko japonicus | reverse complement strand
CCTTTCCTTGTAAGACTTGGATTCCCACCATTTATGGTATTTATAGCCCACCGGCCTCCCTGGGACCCATGGTGGACTACACAGAGTGAGTCAACAGGATCGACAGGACGGGACATTCAATCAACAGTGCAATAGGATTGGGACTGTAGAACTAACCAGAAGACTAAGAAGACCTCGGTGATCCTATTGGTTTTAAAGGGATTGTTATAATGTGTCGTATTTCTTTTATTGTAAATCTACTTTATTTGCAGGTTTTAACTGTAAATTATGAATTGTTTTAACTGCAGATCGGCATTATTGTAGACCTATATGCAGGGCTTTTTTTGTAGAAAAAGCCCAGCAGGAACTCATTAGCATAATAGGCCACACCCAACAACAGAAACTCATTAGCATATCCAGCCACACCCATGAGAGCACAGCTCATTAGCATATTAGGCCACACGCCCATGTTACCAGAAGTATAGTCATCCAGCCACACCCACCTTTTGCTTCTTATTCTGTTTACCTTGTTTGTTGTCAAAACCCAGGGCTTTTTTGTAGCAGGAACTCCTTTGCATGTTAGGCCACACACCCCTGATGTAGCCAATCCTAATGAGTTCCTGCTGTTGGGTGTGGCCTATTATGCTAAAGAGTTCCTGCTAGGCGTGGTCAACTTGGGAGCCAGCCGGAACTCCGTTCCTGTGCGTTCCTGCCCAAAAATAGCCCTGCCTATATGTCAGCACCCGCCCTGAGCCTACACACTGTGGGGAGGGCGGGATAGACGTGTAACAAAATAAACTAACAAACCAGGACTGAAGCAAAGCACAAGTATTACCGTGCCACATTAAATGAAGCAAAATTACAGAGTAGGCTCTGATCTACAGAAAGCTATACTCAGTAGGAGACCGCAGTCCCGAATGATTTGTCCAGGTAACTTTGTGAATCATGTTGTACGGCACAGCCCTATCGCCCGTGTAGAAAAGCCCTCTAGAATACGTCAGTCTGACGAAGATTGGCTTGACAGCAGCTCATGTGAAA
>NW_015211414.1:0-921 GCF_001447785.1 Gekko japonicus | reverse complement strand
AAATTTTACAAACAAGTAATAGGATCTTCAGTCAGGGAGGTCAGTGACTGAACACAAACAAATGAGGAAGGGTGCATGCACACGAAAGCTCATACCTTGAATTAAACTTTGTTGGTCTTAAAGGTGCCGCTGGACGCAAACTTTGAACCAGAACCAATTACTCTAGGTATGGGCTCATGCCACTGAGTGATGGTCCTTTCCTTCTTCTGTGACTGGCATAACAAGAACATACCTGCTATTAGAAGGGATGCTTCTGTATTCCTCTCCAGTTTTTATTGGTTAGAAAGTGTATAAGCCTCCTCTCCTGGGACCTGCCGAAGGTGGCTGATGAAGTAAAATAAATACAATAAGTCATGAAAACAACAATAAGTGTGATCACTAATAAAAACAAGCCATATTTGGAGACCACACCAGGAAAATAATGGAATAACTCTGTTTATTAATTCAGGTAGGGTAGCCATGTTGGTCTGAAGAAGCAGAACATAGTTTGAGTCCAGTGGCACCTTAAAGACCAACAGTTTTATTCCTGGTGTGCAGGCACACTACCTCATATCACAAGACCTCAGCCAGGTATCAGTTTTAGAAACAAAGATTACTAGTCCTGCCTCCCCAGGAGCATGCCTAGTCAGTCTTCTAGTGTATCTGTGTCCTGGTTCCGGGATCCCGGGACTTGCCCCACACCCCCCAGGGACCCCAACAACCACCGACTCACCCAGGAGATCCACAGACTGGGGAGACCTTGCAACGCCAAAGCCCGGCAGCGCAGCCGAGGCACAACGGTCCGACCCCACCGGAACATGAAGCAAGGAATCTCCAGGAGCAGCAGGAGAGGCCGATGGCGCCTGGGAGAGGCTGACAGCAGACCCACACCCACACGAGACCCCACACGCCAGCTACCAAATGCAATGATTGTCACAGCTA
>NW_015211413.1:0-931 GCF_001447785.1 Gekko japonicus | reverse complement strand
GTCAGGCTTCCCAATCAGACACTCAACAATGTTCGTTGTATTGGGTGCAGTAAATAAGAAGCCTGGAGACCGACTGGTGGTGAAAGGCAGAAAGTTTATAGTGCAATAATGGTAACTATATACAGAGAACATACAGACTGTTACACAGCATAACATACCTCGGTTTGGAGAGAGCTATGTCTCCCATTTGGCTTATCAAGCTTAGACATTATATACAACACACAGCCAATGAACATCAGGGCAAACTAATTACCTACTCCTAATGACCACAAGGGGTAGCACCTGCTCGTTTAACACCTGGCTGTAACAGTGTTAGCCACTTAGCATGACAGCTAAGACTTAGGCACTTAGATCTTCCTGATCTATACACATGCTGTAACAGCTTGCTACCTCACTACACAGACATATATCCCAATACGTGATACAGTTTATTGAAGTCAGTACTAGTGGTACCATGAATTCTTGACTCGGGAGTAACTAAATGCAAGATGGTGGTTATAGATATACCCCCTTCAAACCAGACCCCCTGATATCCCAAACCCAATAGGCAAGCACTTACATGCGTGGGCAAAAAGCAGCGGTTAGGTTTCCAGCGGGAAAAGCGGACCAGGGAGCGTCAAGCCTTCAAGGCCACTAGGCAGATAGCAAAGGCAAAGGAGACGCGGGGGTGGAGGAGGGTGCCGGGGAGGGTGGAGGAACACAGAGGCCAGGCACCCCCTCCCACGTTCCAAGGCATGGCAGCTTCTGCTGACAGGCAGGGCTTCAGTGGACTATAATGCCACGGAGTCCACCTCCCAAAGTGGCCATTTTCTCCAGGGGAACCGATCTCCGTCACCTGGAGATCAGTTGTAATCCCAGGAGATCTCCAGCCACCACCTGGAGGCTAAATTTAAAAACATGGAATTCTGGACAGGATAGTCTTGCTAGCTCT
>NW_015211412.1:0-925 GCF_001447785.1 Gekko japonicus | reverse complement strand
TTTTGGTCTCTAAGGTACTACTGGACTCGGATCGAACATTTTTAAATATGGGTTTGCTGTAATTTTTTTTTCCTTAGAGGAATCCACATCTTTTACTTAGGATCAGTGTTTCAGAACTGATTTAAAGACCAGTCTTTTCAGGAAGAAAGTGAAGGCCTTTTTATTTTTCCTAGTCTGTCGAAACTGCTCTTTTTGCTAATGATATAGTTCTCATTGTTATACTTTAGTGATGGCGTTGGCATTTGTTATTGTGGGTGTTATTGTTTTTTCTTGTTGCGAGTTGGTTTCTGTTGATTTTTGAAAACTGTAAACACCTCATGTAACATATTTTAGAGAGCCAAGTAATGGCATTTTGTTTACGTAAAGTTATTTTAAAAAACAATTTTTGGTGGGGGGGAGAGTGCCTCGGCCTTGCCGACAAGAGGGGGAGAAGTGGTGGTAACTGGCAGAGGAGCAGGGGACAAGGGGACATCGGCAGTGGGGGAAGCCTTCATCCGTATCCCATGCCGGCAATTCAGAATGTTATTTCTGGCACTCACCGAAACTGATGTCATCACATTGCTGATGAAATGGAGATGCTCTGGTATTTGGGCAAGAACTCTATGGTACAAACCATTTTTGTCATAGAGTCTTTGCCCAAATACCAGAGCATCCCTGCATCACCTGACATCACTTCTGGTGCACGTCAGAAGTGACATTGCCGTGTTGCTGGCAACAATGCTGAGACACTGGTGTAGGCCTCCCCGACTGCTGGTAGGTCACTTGCTGGCCAGCTGATTGGGAGGGCAGGGGCCAGCAGGGGGATGGCAACCTTATAACAGGCTGTCATAATTGTAGCAATAGGCCCTCCTTGTGCATGGGTTCTGGGTACAACAGGTAGTTGCATCTCTGAAACATGCAGAGAAAACTGTGAATACTAATAGGT
>NW_015211411.1:0-995 GCF_001447785.1 Gekko japonicus | reverse complement strand
CCTGAGCCCTGTGAACTCAGGGATGGGTGGTATACGAATTGAACTTGTAAATAATAAATAAATAAAATAATCATATGCAACCATGTTTTTTCAAAGAAGAAGAAGCAGCGGTTGGCAGAGCGACATCCTCCAAAGGAATCTCTATGACCTTACAGAATAGTCTGAGAGCCGGCGTGGTGCAGCTGTTAAGAGTGGTAGACCTGGATATGAGAGTCCCAGGTTCGAATCCCTGCTTTATCATGGAAGCTTGCTGGTTGAACTTGGGCCCGTCACATGCCCTCAGTTGAACCTACCCCACAGGGTTGAGGTCAAATGGAAGACAAAGGAACAAAGTAAGCTGCTTTGGCTCCTCATTAAGGAAAACAGTGGAGTATAAATGAAACAAGTAATGACCCCATAGGACAGGGTTTTCAAGGCAAGAGACGTTCAGAGATGCCCTTCCATGACCTGCCTCTGCATAGTGACCCTGAGCTTCCTTGGTGGCAGTGTTCCCTCTAAGCTGAGTTAGTGTGAGCTAGCTCACAGTTGCTTAGCCTCCAGCTCACACATTTTTGTCTTCGCTCAGGAAGGATGGCCCCAGAGAAAACTAATTCATGCAGTAGCCATGTCGCTCACTCACAACTTTAATGCCCGTAGCTCACAAAGTAGAATTTTTGCTCACAAGACTCCACAGCTTAGAGGGAGCATTGCTTGGTGGTCTCCCATCAAAATACTAACCAGGGCCGACCCTGCTTAGGTTCCAAGATCTGATGAGATCAAGCTAGCCTGAGCTATCCAGGTGAGGGTGTGTGTATTGTTGGGAAAAAATAGGCAAAAATACGTAAATACTTGGAGGTTTGCAATGGATCTTTGCTTCACTGGAGAGGAGGCATTTCTTTCTATGTAAAAATCTTTATTTCTAAAGGGAAGGGTTCACAGGAAAAGTGACAAAATAACAAAGGCTACATTTCGACAGAGCTACAGACCGACCAACCACACGGTCTCTCAACAACAAC
>NW_015211410.1:0-1007 GCF_001447785.1 Gekko japonicus | reverse complement strand
TGCTGAGCAAGATCTCCTGGTTGCCCCCCGGGCCCAAGGGAGGTCCATTTAGCCTCGACCAGGGCCTTTCCCGCCCTGGCCTGGTGGAACATACTCCTGTGTGAGTTCAAGGCCCTGTGGGGCCTTCTTCCATTCTGCAGGGCCTCTAAAACGGAGCTGTTCTGCCTGGCCTTTGGTTTAGGTGGTGGGTGTCCAATAGAAACATTTCAGAGCCAGTTTGGTGTAGTGGTTAAGTGCATGGACTCTAATCTGGGAGAACCAGGTTTGATTCCCCACTCCTCCACTTGCACCTGCTGGATGACTTTGGGCAAGCCATAGTTCTGGCCACAGCTGTTCTTGAAAAAGAGCAGTTTCTGTCAGAGCTCTCTCAGCCCCGCCTACCTCACAGGGTGTCCGTTGTGGGGAGGGGAAGGGAAAGGAGTTTGTAAGATGCTCTGAGACTCCCTTCGGTAGTGAAGGGCAGGGTATAAATCCAATCTCTTGTCTTCTTCTTCTTCTTCTTCTGCCTCCCTGCTGAAGACACCATCTATACGCAGCCCAAATTAGATTAAATTAACTCAGTGTCCGGCGACACCAGTATTGGTGCAAACCATTTTAAAATGTTTTAATTAACTGTTTATTGTTATGTTTTGTGTTGCCGAATGGCCAATTATATTGTGATGCACCCCGAGCCCGTTCACGGGGAGGGTTGGAATATAAATCTGAAAAATAAAAATAAATGAATACCAGTTGCTGGAAAGTAATAACAGAGAGGAGCAACTTTGGCTGTGCCCTGTCCTGTATGTGTTCTGGAGGCACCTGGCTGCCCGCTGTGTGAAAAAGGATGCTGGATTAAATGGACCACTGGTCTGATCTAGCAGGGTTGCTCTTAAAGTCTCACAGCCCCCCAAGAAACAATCATTGTGTGTGTGAGACCAAAGAGAATGCTTCGTTGATCTTCAGTGCCTACAGTCAGTGTGTCTGGAGAATGGCAAGATCTGCGCAACTACTGTTCTCACAAGCAGAAA
>NW_015211409.1:0-966 GCF_001447785.1 Gekko japonicus | reverse complement strand
CTAACCACTACACCAAACTGTCTCTCTATTTTTTATTATTTATTTGAAACATTTGTTTAAAACATTGTTTAAAAACCTTTATTATTAGTATTTATTTCCACCTTCTAGGCGTTCAAGGCAGCTTACAATGTAAATAATGATCAAACCCAATACTTCCATAAAACCTACGAGTTGAAATCAATACTCTAAAGCAGCAGGTGGGGCGGGGGGAACTAATCAAGTGTCAGAGAAGAGCGAGAGCCCCGGAACCCCCTGAAGACTAACAAAATTTGCGGCAGGGTAGTCGCTTTCGGGAGTCACACTGCTCACTGCTTCTGCCTCTGAAGAAGTGAGCAGTGACTCCTGAAAGCTCCTCTCCTGCCAACGTATTGTGCTGGTCTTGAAAGTGCTCCTGGACTCTTGCTCTTTTCCACTGCGACAGGCAGACGAACACGGCCACCCACCTTGTTCCATCCTAGTCAAATGTTGTCCTGGGTAAAACCACCTTCAGCCGCTTCCTAAAGCCCAAGAGTGAGTGGTCCAGGCCAGTGTTCCCTCTAAGCTGAGTTAGTGTGAGCTAGCTCACCATTTTTTAGCCTCCCGCTCACACATTTTTGTCTCAGCTGAGGAAGGAGAGCTCCAGAGCAAACTAATTCATGCCGCAGCCAAATGGCCCGCTCACAACTTTAATTCCAGTAGCTCACAAAGTAGAATTTTTGCTCACAAGACTCCACAGCTTAGAGGGAACATTGGTCCAGGCGCACCTTCCAGGGAGGCTGCCACCAAAAAGGCCCTTGTCTCGTGCACCCACCGGATGAGCCTCTTTGGTCAGTGGGGCAGTCAGGGGGGCCTCTCCCTCTGGTCCTAATTCCCCGGGGAAGGAACGGATTATGAGGAGACAGTCCTTCAGACACACACACCCCTCCTCCCATGCCCCGTAAGGCTTTAAAGTTCAGTCTGGTGTTGTGGTGAAGTGCGCAGACTCTA
>NW_015211408.1:0-908 GCF_001447785.1 Gekko japonicus | reverse complement strand
GAAGCAGTTAGCTTATCTAACATCTTTAGAAAAGAAATGGATTTCAGAAGGGCGTTTACCCTGGCAAGGTGTCTGGCCCTCCCTCCTGCAGTACTGGAAGGCAGATATAACAAAACTCCCTGTCTGGAACGGCTCTGCTCCTGTCTGCTATGCGAGGCTGAAACCAAAGAGCACATGTCTTTAGCTGCCCATAATATAAGGAAGCACGTGATGAGATTATTATGCCGGTGTTGGGCAGATTCTCTGGTCTCACTGAAAAAGTTAGACTTTATTATCTTCTATCTGATAAGAATGCCAGGATTACTCATCAAGTAGCTAGATTCTGTCTGGTGATATTTAGGTCTCAGAAACTGTACTGTAACTAGGTATATAAATGGAAAGTGTAATGTAATGTAATGTAATTGTTTTATTTCATCTACTGTATGTTGACTGAATTCTTAAGTGTAAATGTTTTGTATGATAAGTCAAGTGACTGTAATAAAGAATGAACGAAGGATTTAGCTTTTATTAAAGATTAAAACCCAAGCCCAGGCTGAGGGAAACGGAACGGTCCTTTTCTCATGTTCCTGCCCCTTCTTCTCATGGGCCCACCTAGGGTTGCCAACCTCCAGGTAGCACCTGGAGATCTCCTGCTGTTACAATTTATCTCCAGGTGAAAAAGTTCAGTTCCCCTGGAGAAAATGGCTCATTTGCAGGATGGATAAAGGACGTTACACCTGCTGAGGTCCCTCCCAACCCCAAACCCCACCGACTCCCGGCTCCACCTCCAAAGTCTCCAGGTATTTCCCAGCCCCACCTATGCTTGAGGCAAACGCTCCGGTGCAACCAGAGAAGGCGGCCTCAGAATAGAATAAACGTCACTCCATTTTCTGCTCAACCTGTTCACTTGTCAGTCTGGACATCAAAAG
>NW_015211407.1:0-932 GCF_001447785.1 Gekko japonicus | reverse complement strand
TATGTTAGCCATACCACCCATCTATGGTTCTGGTGGTCAGATTTTTTGTCACAGAGGAAGAGACTTCCAGATGGGGAAGCAGATGACAACAGGGTAGGGCAGACTTTGTTCCCAAGAACTGTTTAACTTTCTCCAAGCATCTTAGGAGCTGCCAGTCACAAAGTGGAGGCTTGGTGGGTGGAGCCAGTCACATGATGGCAGCTTGCACAAACATTCAGGTCAGGTCTGCAGGGCTTGGATGAGAAAACCATTCATCTGTCATGTTCCCAAAGCAAACCACCACCATGTCCACAAACAGTAATTTGCTCTGCAGGGGGGAAAAATATACAGTTCCCTCTATTTTCCTTGGAAGAGGCAAACAGAAGCTCTGGTACAGGGGGAAGGGATCAGTAGCCTGCACTTTTTTTGTGTCCAGAGCAAGGGTGTTTGTGTGCATGTGCGGCCTCCTTCACACAAAACAGAAATAAATTGCTGTGGTGGCTTTAAAGGAACTGATCACAGCAGCACTGGAGGAGGGTCAGAGACCTCCTGCTAGCTGCTTGGAGAGTGACCAGTCACTCCCAAGTAACCAACCTTCCTCCCATCCCTGCCCCACAATGTTAAATTGGACATGTGGGTCTGAAATGGATGGAAAAGGGTGTCTAGGAGTGGAGGTGTAGCTTGGGGTTGGAGCCATGGCTTGGCTGTGCAAAGCCTGCTTTGCATGCAGCAAATCCCAGGCTCAGCCCCCAGCAGGCGAGATTGGCCTGAGAAACTGGAGAGCTGCTGCCAGTCGGAGTAGGTAGTATTGAGCCTGAACTACTTGGGTCAGTGGTCTGACCATTTCTTGTAGGATACAATGGGCTTCTTCCCTGCATTGGGGAAGGTGATGACCCTTCTTCCTACCCCTCACCTCCACCCTGGAAGACCTCTGTTTACTAATTCCAAAGGGC
>NW_015211406.1:0-961 GCF_001447785.1 Gekko japonicus | reverse complement strand
TGGCCAACCAGTTCCTCTGAACAGCCAATTGCAGAGCATAGAAGCCAAAGCTTTCCCTTGATAAGAACATCAGAAGAGCCCTGCTGGATCAGACCAACAGTCCATCTTGCCCAACATCCCATCTCACACAGTGGCCAACCAGTTCCTCTGGAGGGCCAACAACAGAGCATAGAGTCCGAGGCCTTCCCTGGATACAAACATCAGAATAACCCTGCTGGATCAGACCAGTGAGGGTCCATCTAGTCCAGCCTCCTGTCTCACACAGTGGCCAACCAGTTCCTCTGGAGGGCCAACAACAGAGCATAGAGGCTGAGGCCTTCCCCTTATGTTGCGTCCTGGCTCTGGGATTCAGAGCATTAGTGCCTCTGAATGTTGACTGGTGGGACAAGATGGCCGGCTTCAAAGGCAGATGGGAATCCCATGGATCCTGAATCCACCAGATTGGATTTCTGCCTCTGATTGCCCTGCCACCTGCTGGAGTTCTGGAGATGGGTCCACAGTTCTTCATGGGAGTTTATGTTACATGCCATCCAGTCGCTTCCAAATTATTACTCCTCTATGAATTCATGACCTCCAAAATGTTCTATCAGTAACAGCCTTGCTCGGGTCTTACAAACTGAGGTCCGAAGCATTCTTTTATTGAGTCCATCCATCTCCTGTTGGGCCTTCCTCTTTTCCAACTGTCGTCAACTTTTCCTAGCATTGTTGCCTTTTCTGTGAGTCTCGTCTCTGGGGGACGTGATCAAAGTACGATAGCCTCAGTTTGGGCGTTCTAGTTTCTAGGGAGATGTTGGGCTCGATTTGAACTCGAGCCCACTTATTTGTCTTTTTGGTGGTCCCACTAATCCACGAAAGTCTCCTCCAACACTACTTTTCAAATGGAACGGGATCAGACGCCACCCTCCCTGTTAAACCACCCTCCCTGTTAAACTGATTCAGACAGTTTGTCATAGCCTGTAAG
>NW_015211405.1:0-938 GCF_001447785.1 Gekko japonicus | reverse complement strand
TCAATGTATATTTATAATTAAGATTTTTTGCTCTGATGTGTATTCCTTTGCACTTGCCCATGTTGAACTTCATTTGTCATGTTGATGTCCACTCGCCCAGCCTTGACAGTTCTCTCTGGAGCACCTCACAGTCCTTCCTGGTTCTCACCACCCTGAACAATTTAGTGTCATCTGCAAACTTAGCCAATTCACTGTTTACGCCAACTCTAAATCATTAATGAACAAATTAAAAAGTACCAGACCTAGTACTGAGTCCTGTGGTTCCCCACTGTGAAAAGTGTCCATTTGTACTCACTCTCTTTTTCCTCAGTTTTTAATCCACAAGACCACTTTTCCTCTTATCCCATGACTGCTGAGTTTACTTAGAAACCTTTGATAAGGAACTTTATCAACAGCTTATGCCTGGCCACTTTGAGAATTTTTTAAATTTGCGGTAGGAAAGTATCTGTAATATTTTTCTGTCTGTAGTATACTGGCACAGTGATATCACTTTTGTTTCTCCCTCCTTCTATCCTTATCTCTCCTTATATATAATTGAGTAAGACGCAAAACTCACGCACCGGAGAGAAAATGCGCTCCCACAGTGTTTGGCCGGCTGAACTGTCCGTCAAAGGCTTACCCAGGTTCCATTGGCCATGTCGTCTGAGCCCCACCTCCGATGCAGCTTCACGCAGCGGAGAGCACATTTTCTGCTCCCCCTCCCCCAATCGCCCTGGAGCTCCAGGCTTCTTGCCCACGGAGGACGAGCCGCTGGCCGGGACACGTCGGCAGGCGCGGGGGCGGAGGCAGCCTCTTAGGCAGCAGGAGGATTCCCGAGGCGCCAACATGCGCCGTTCAGCCCGGCCTTTTCTTTAGTACTCGAAGGGGGCGGTAAGCAGGTGACGCCTCTCCTCCAGCACACGCACACCACTGACTTCCGTTCCTTCGCCCGGCGATGT
>NW_015211404.1:0-932 GCF_001447785.1 Gekko japonicus | reverse complement strand
TCTCTCTTTTGCATTTTGCAATTTTATTGCATTTTATTTGCATTTTTAAAAAAACTATATATTTTTTGCCCTGGAAAGAAGAAAATGAGACTGCAGCTTCCCTAACTGTGCGTGGGGTTGTTTTGGAACCCTCATGTACATCTTACATTTTTTTATTTTTTAAAAAAATCTGATATTTTTTTTTGCTCGAGGGGGCAGCACTCATCTGTGGGGGCATTGCCCCCAGATGCTCACCATGGCTACAGGTAGGGTTGTCAGGTCGGTATCGCAGCAATGTGCCAGCGTGATGATGTCACCCAGAAGTGACATCATCACGCCGGGCATGTTGCAGGGGCGGCACTCTATGATTCGAGGGAAAACTCTATGGTTTTCCCTTGAATCATAGCTGCCCCACCCCCAATGTGCCCGATGCCATAACGTCACTTCCGGGTAACATCATCACGGTGTGCGTGCTTTGCACACGCACCAGAAGACTCCCGACAAGGCAAGGAACTCCCCCCGCTCCAGCCAAGGTAGGGACTTGGCAACCCTAGCTACAGACGTGCTGGCAACATTGCTCAAAGCAACAGGAGTCCATGCAGAGTGAGGGCAACTTCTTCAAGACTTTGGAAGTGATCCCTGAACAAATGCCCAAAGGGCCGGTCCACCTCTCAGCCTTCACAGATATTCAAGAAGAGCACAGCTCCATTCCATAAATTCTCTTGTACTTTTAATTCAGGCTTCCTCAATATGGCATTGGGTCAAATCCCCTGCTGATGAAAAAGAAGGAAGGTAGATGTCTTCTTTGGCCACCCAAGAAAGGCTACACTGGGGATTGTGGGATGTACACGCACAAAGTCATGTTGGACAGTGGGTTGTTGTTGAGGGAAATTGGACAAGATTGCATGAAAAAGCTAGCTAGAGCCAACCTGCTATTTTTAAAGATATTATCA
>NW_015211403.1:0-937 GCF_001447785.1 Gekko japonicus | reverse complement strand
TTATGTTCTTATGTTCTTATGACTTCTATGTTCTCTATGTTCTATGTGATGGTAAGTATTAACAATGAAGAATTATAACCTGTTTACTAGTTTGGCATTCAGTGGATCAATTAACGATGAAGAACAGCATGGTTTCAAAGTTCAGAATAACCTCTCTGTGGCTGTCAGAACTGAGAGCAAAGATGTATGACATAGCGGGTGCGTTCAGACGGGGCGTTTCTGCCGGCATAAACGCAATCAGACTCACCCTCCTGTCTGCAGACTGGCCAGTTTTGCTGATGTTCAGAGAAACAAGAAGGTTTACGGGAGGATTGAACAGCTTCGGGGGAGAGTGGAGTGGAGTGGAGAAGATCGCATGCGCAAAGGCAGCCATCCACAGAATGGCGATCTTTGCGCATGCTCAACCCCCCCTTACATTTAAACTTTAAAGGTAAGCACTTACCTTTAAAGTTTAAAGCCCAACCTGGCCTCACTTAAGTCCCGGACTCCTCCGTGACGGTAAAGTAAGGGCTTTTTTATTTTATTTTAACAAACGCTCAGGGCGAAGCTTCGCCTGAGCACATATTGCCTAGTTTTTTTTAAAAAATGGTGGGGGAAAGCCGGAAGCCTCAGGCTTCCGACGGAAGTGGCTGCACAATGGAGGAGAGCGATCAGACGCCAGGGTGCACCGTTTTGAACCGTTGCACTCTGTTTACCACCACTTCGGACCTAGTGGCAGAGTGCAACGGTTTAAAAGGATTTACAACGGTTAGGGACGGGAGGCAGATGTTCGCTGTCTGAACGCCCGTAAGTACACTGGTTGGAACCGGCACCCTAACCGTTGTAAAGCCCCCGTATGAACGCACCCACCCTGTGTTTTCAGGGTCAGCCCTCATTATCACTTTCGGGGTTTTTAAAAATGGGGGCGGGTGTCACAACCAATGCTCCCTCTAAGCTG
>NW_015211402.1:0-941 GCF_001447785.1 Gekko japonicus | reverse complement strand
AACATTGGCTTCTCTTATGTTCTACTGAGTAACACCTAGAATCCAAGTATACTGTTATGCTGAAATAAGCCTGAACTATTCTCCATGACATTTTGGTCATGTACAACATGCCCCTTATTCCTGATGGTTAAGCAAAGCTGCGGAACCCTTTCATTTGCCTAATTTTTCCCCCAGCACCTCAGAATAACTGCATGTCTTGCAGGCTTGCTTAGATTTTGCTGGAGCCCCCGTCGCTTGTATCATTTATCAAATACGACAGCAACCTTCAACTCACAGGTAAAGGTATTATATAGCTGGCGGCAGTTGTGAGGAATGCAATAATTGCCAATGTTTCAACACCCCTCGGAAACAAATAACTCGGAGAGGAGAGAGATGTAGACTATTCCACCTGTTGCATCCTCTCGGTTTTGGTTTGAATTAGGATGCACTTCAAGGAATAAAGAAAAGCCAGTGGTCTTCAAAAGGGATAGTCATAAACGTTTGGCATCTTTCAAGTTCTCAGCAACAGTCTTGTAAAGTCATAAAGTTTTGCTTACCTGGTATATATCTTTGTGCTGCAAGTCACAACCAACTTATGGCAACACGATAAGAAGCAGAGGTGGTTTGCCAGGTTCTGGGAAAAGCATAAGAAACAAATGTGGTTTACTAGGTTCTGCAAAACCTTCCTTGGTGTTCTCCCAACCATGCACCGGCCCTGCTTAGCTTCCGAGATCTGGTGAAATCGGGCTTTACCATTGTCAAGTATTGACTCAACACCGTAGTAAGAAGTGATTTCAGCTTTATTTAACAACAGGAACTTCAGAAGAACACACACGACAAACAGTGGAGCATAGCTCCCTTTTAAACAATCCCGGGCTGGTGTAGCTACGCCCAGGAATAGTTAATGACCAATAGTATTCTTACAATAAAATTCAATCAGGTCTGTTCCCTCCAGCACAGTT
>NW_015211401.1:0-928 GCF_001447785.1 Gekko japonicus | reverse complement strand
ACATTTGAAAATACATGGTCAAGATTTTAAAAGTGGTTTGAAGACTACAATCAGTAAACTATACAGACATTTTAAACTTCTTAAGGATATATAAAGTGCAATTTTAGTATACTTGCAAGTGATATACATAATGATACAAGGTGAAATATATAAATGTATGATAAATTAGGCATGAGTTTGTAAAGAAGAAATTGAAACAAAAATTTCTCTCCTTTTATGTTCGTTATGTCTTTAAAACAAAAGAAATTATATGAAAAAAGAAGAACACACTGGTTCAAAACTCTCAGATCATGTGTTATTTACAGCATAGTGTAAACATGCACACAATGTATCCTACATGCAATGGATCCCAAAGCATTAGTCACAGAGTATATGCTGTATCTACTTCATTCCATCAGCGGAAAAACATACAGTTCCCAGCAACTACTTGGAATGCTTTGGTAGAACATGTATAAATTTTTGAGTAGGATATTCTGGCAACAACTTGACACTAATGCCAAATTTCCTTGGGATCTGCATCTTGCAATGAATCAGACTATGAATGGATGGAGATGGAGAAGTGCTTGAGTGGAAGAACAGGCTGCATCGCTTGAGCCTGTATATGAGAGTTCTTCTTTTTTTTTAATGTTCCACTACTACTAAAAGGTGGGGGTCACGCCATAGTGTTGACCGATCTCATCAGATCTCAGAAGCTAAGCAGAATTGGAATTTGGACGGGAGACAACCAAGGAAGACTCTGCAGAGGAAGGCCATGGCAAACCACCTCTGCTTCTCACTTGCTTTGAAATCCCCTTGCTGGGGATGTCATAAGTTGGTTGCAACTTGATGGCACTTGCACACATACCACTAAAAAAACCCACCCTCTCTGTAATAAGAAAACAGCACAGCATGGTCACAGTGTTGCCAGCTCTGGGCGGGGAAATACCTG
>NW_015211400.1:0-1061 GCF_001447785.1 Gekko japonicus | reverse complement strand
CCAGGTCTTTCTACCTTGGCCAATCAAGTGGTAATTGTGCGCATATAACATTTTATTTAACATAAATTTTGAGTCGCTGTAAGGTTGCTACAGATTGCTGAACTGTCAAGTGACCCCTCTTTATTTTTCACGAAAGATAATGATATGGTGCAGGCTTTGAGAGCCAGTTTGGTGTAGTGGTTAGGTGCGTGGACTCTAATCTGGGAGAACCGGGTTTGATTCCCCACTCCTCCACTTGCAGCTGCTGGATGGCCTTGGGAAAGCCGTAGTTCTGATAAGAGCTGTTCTTGAAAAAGAGCAGTTTCTGTCAGAGCTTTCTCAGTCACACCAACCTCACAGGATGTCTGTTGTGGGAAGGGAAAGGAGACTGTAGGCCGCTCTGAGACTCTTTTGGATAGTGAAGGGGGGGGTATAAATCCAATCTCCTCCTCCTCCTCCTCCTCCTCTTCTTCTTCTTCTTATTATTATTCTGACATTACCCTTTTTATCCCTGGGGCTCCACCCATGCTGGTCAAGCCCAGTGCCACCCTTGGAGCCTTCTTGCTCTCTTAAAAGCTCTTCCTTGCTGCCATGTATTGAGCCTAAGCCTTTCCTCTAGCTGTACCTAGAACTGGCTGAGCTTGCTTCTCAAGCCTCAGGAGAACTCCACCTGCTACAGACTTAGCACCTCCTTCTCAAGTGACCTAAGTACAAGGGATGGGCACGAATGGGGAAAGTGGTGGTTCCTTGGGGTTCATTTGATTAAATGAACCATGAACCACAAACTTTCACAAACTCTTCTGTTTCCCGAATGGATTTGTACTCAAACTATGATTCGTTTCTCAGTTCATGTCCATCCCTACTAAGTACACAAAGTTCCCAATCTCCTCAGATGGCTGAAAAGACACCTGGCCGGGTGCAGGAGATTAAGGAGTCCTCTAGTGTTCCAAGAACTATGCAGATTTTCTTTTCAAATGTGTAGAGTTCATGTTTTGAGGGAGTGAGCCAGAATATTCAGCAGCTGTTTTGTTTATGATCACAGACTGGAGACCCATCGACCGAAGTTTCATTACTCTAGGCTT
>NW_015211399.1:0-935 GCF_001447785.1 Gekko japonicus | reverse complement strand
TGGAATTAGATATATAGATTGCCAGTGACACAGTTCTGACATGGTTTACCACTACTATGTTCATTTGTCCATTATTAAATTATTAAATTAGCTATGTGTTGTCATCTAACTAGAAATTACTTGCAGGCAAATAGTTTCTTTTGATTGGTCACATGAAGTATGAACTGATACATATTGCTGTTGTTGATCATGCCATTGTGTTATGCAAATGGAAGTTAATGGCTGTCTCTTTGAGCATTGATCTGGAGGTCTGATTTTTGCTGGGGGATAATGGGTGCATGGGCCAACTGCATAGTCTAAGGATTGTAGTCTTTTTTCCAGTACAGGGATGGGAGGGGGAGGAAACTAGTTTAGAGAAAGTGGTACACAAGGAGAGCTGGAAGACCTTGTTGCTTCTAATCTGTTTCAACTAACTCCCTTTCCTTTTCAGAGCTCCTCTGATCAGATGATCTTGAGCAATAACAAAAAGAATAATATATCATTTACTAAAGAAAAATATGCTGGATAGAAATTTAGTGACCAAGTCAGGTTGTGTTCGGGTCACTATCTAGCATCAGAAATGCAATATTATCCCTTGAAGTTAATTAAATGAAGAGTGTGTTAAAAGTGGTGGGATCCAACTGTTCCTAAAAATGGTACAAAAACCTCAACATTCCAATATGTTGTGAGACAGAGGCTTTTTATGCACACACAGCTTACTGCGGAGTATCCAAGCAGTCATGCCTTTAAGCTTGACTTTGGATTTCAGTTCCTACCATATGCACCATTTTACACCATCCAGTGTATTTATTCTATAGCTACATTTTTAAAAAAACAACAACATGCTTCTCTGAATCAGGGTGGAATGTCATGTGTGACGTATGTGTGTGTGGGAGTGGCATCCAAAGGGTTGGTTTTTTAAAAAAATTGCAAAATCACCCTATTGCATGCATGGT
>NW_015211398.1:0-945 GCF_001447785.1 Gekko japonicus | reverse complement strand
ATTAGCTACCTTCCAGTCCTCAGGAATGTGAATTAACCCTTTCCCCATCTCTACACACACACACTTTGCACAGAAGCAAATGTTAATATACTCTAAAGGGATGATTCTGAAAATGGTAAGCCCGTGGCAAGTTCTCACCTACCACACTAATGGAAAATCACCTCCTCCACATCATTGGCTGATGATGGTTGGGGTAGGCAATGTCACAATGTGACAATTAAGGCACCACATGGAGAGATATAGATCTCACCACATTGATTCAAAGAAAGGCACCATGTCTACTTCCACTCAATCAATTCCATCAAGTGTTAAAGTATACTGCATTTTTCCTCATATCATCAGGATTTTCACAAATCCATTCATGGGGTTACCTGCAGCTCTGATGATCCTGTCCCACATGCCTGACACAAAGAGATCCTTCCCTTTTAGGTTCCCATGAGCTACACAAAACATGGAGAAAGGAGTATTCCTTTGTCTTTCTACTGAGCTTTTGCAGGAGACGGAAAGGCAATGCTCCGCTCTTTGCAAAGGCCTAACCAAAAGTCAGAGAAAACAACTCTCCAGTTGCAAGAGTTCTTGAAAACTCAGGAGATGGAAAATGTGTTTGCCTTCTCTTTCTGGGATTTGGCAGGAAAACGGCTCTGCTGATATAAAATCCAGTATGACGGCAGAGAAAATGCCCTTCCCCTGATTCTCTACACATACTGCAACACTCATGAAAGGGGAAGAGTCAGTGGGAAGCCAAAGTATGTGGAACTCTGAACATAATACATATCCACACATGAAAGCATACATACATACAGCACCAAATATCAATTCATTCTCTTTCATAAAGAATTCATGAAATACCACATCATACAGCTAGCAATATATCACAGCACTAGCATCAGACTAAAAAACTAAATAACTAAGCATCAAAACATCAGATTAAGAAAGTGAAATCAG
>NW_015211397.1:0-940 GCF_001447785.1 Gekko japonicus | reverse complement strand
TATTTTGACACGTTTATTTAAACAAATAAGTAAAACAAATGAAGTTCAGACTGAACTTCTGTGACATACAGTAGGAGAGGGTTACTTTTGAAAAATCTCAGATGCTTCAACTGGGCTGCAAGACTTCGTCAGTTGCACTGGTTACCTCTTTGGTTACTGGCTCCATTCAAAGTTCTGCTTATTCCCTTTAAAACCCTTTATGGCCTGGGGCCCTCATACATATCATCCGTCCGTCCGTCCATCCATCCATCCATCCATCCCCTGTCTTTCTCCCCATGGGGACCCAAAACGTCTTGCATCATTCTCCTTCCCTCCATTGTTATCCTTAGAACAACTCTGTGAGGAAGGGGAGCCTGAGAGGTGCTGGCTGGCCTAAGCTGGCGTGGCAGCGGGGAGACTCAGCCCTGCCCCTCCCCGTATCTTACCCTGACACTCTAAACTTATCAAGCTGTATCTCTCAGTATACTCCCACGCGCCAATTGGACTATCCAGGCAGACTTTGGCAGTAGTCAGGTGGCCCCCCCCCCCCCCCAGTGGCAGGAGTGTCCTTTTATTAGCATGATGTGCCAGAGTGGGTGTCAAGGGCACCTTCATTCCCTGCATTCAAGAAGGCATGCAACACTTTCCCATTGCAAAGACATTTGGTGGAGAGTAAATTGTTATTTCGGAAATCAGGCTGTGTTGTTTTTATCATCTTGACCAATTGTTAAGTTGTGTTTTATACGCTTGCCACTTATTGCTTGGTTAGCTGAGAGAAGACAAGGATATCTCTATATAGATACATTTTAAATAAATAAATAAGCTCACCCAGCGTTTGCATGGAGGTTCGCAGTACACCTAGTTTTCACGTGGATTGTGACCATGTGTAGGTACCTTCAGTTGTACACAAAGATCTGGTGGACCCAGATAGAGTCGTACCTCCTAATCTTCATTCCCATGA
>NW_015211396.1:0-943 GCF_001447785.1 Gekko japonicus | reverse complement strand
CATGAAATGATTTTGCACAGTTTCAATCAGGATTAGCATCGACTCATTCCAACCCCAAATCTCTACCCCATGCAACATTTTATATGCAAATGTTAAAAGTCCCTGAGGTAAAATTGGTGAGTTGGAATACCTGGTGTTGGGGGGAGGGAAATAGACACTGTGGGTATTTCAGAAACTTGGTGGGACGAGGAAAATCAGGGGGATATGGTGATTCCTGGTTATAAATTATGTCAGAAGGATGGAGGGGAAGGGGTGGAGGTGGGGTGGCTCTGTATGTCAGAGAGGGTATACAGTCCAGTAAGACTGAGAGGGTAAGAGAATTGGATTCGCTTCTGGAAATGCTGAGTTGAAATAGTGGACACAAAAGAAATCTTAACACTAGGAGTCTGTTATTGCCCACCAGATCAAAAGACAGAGGATTATATAATGATGAATGAATTAAAGATAGCGGCTAGACAAAATAACTCTGTCGTAATCAGTGTTCCCTCTAAGCTTCCAGCTCACACATTTTTGTTTTAGCTCAGGAAGGGATGGCTCCAGAGCAAACTGTCAGCTATCTGCCATTGAGGCTGGGGGGTGGGGAACATCTTCTGGATTTCAGTTAACTTCCGTTTCTCTCTCTGCCTGTTGTGCCCTGTTATCTGTATGTTTTACGAGCCTGTCCTTGAGCACCTCTCTGTAACGTCTTCTCTGGGAACGTCAGTCCATTATTTCCTGGCGGGCCCCTTCTGCTCTGGCGATTGGCTCTGTGCCTATGCATGACCCCTTTTGAACTGAGTATATCCCACATCCCCGTGCTTTTATCTTTAGTCTTAACACCGAACCTGAAGGATGGACAGTCTGCCAATACTGTACCAATGAACTTTACTTCTAAAGGAGTCGGTTCTTGGTCCTGATTGCTGCAGGAGTCTGACACAAACTAATTTATGCAGTAGCTAAATTG
>NW_015211395.1:0-946 GCF_001447785.1 Gekko japonicus | reverse complement strand
AAATTACCTTTAGCCACCATGATGAGTGGTAAAGGTGAGACATAAATATTTAAATAAATTACTGTAGGTATGCATAATTTCTACATATAAGAGAAGGAGGAATGATTGACACACAACATTAAAAATGTAGCCGCTGTACTGAAAAAATCCCGTGTGGGAAAATATAAAATAGTGCAAAAATAAAGAACCACAAGCAAAATTAACTCAAATGAAAAGTGAAATCAGGAGAAGGAAATTCTGGTCAAAGTGACGGAAACGAGAAATGCACAGTCCTTGGCTGTTCCACCACACACACACACACACACACACACACACACAGACAAAACAAAACAAAACATGGCAGCACATGTAGCTCTACTTTTCTCTATTATATCCCAAAACAACCCTGTGTAGGCTCAAAGTCAGCCAGTGAGCTTCATAGTATAGCAGGGATCTGAACTCAGGTGTTTCCAGTTCTAACTCAGTACTTTCATCATTGCATCCCAATGGTACCCAACGAATTTAAGTAGCCTTGGCCCAAGTCACTGGGCCTTCATTGCCTTCTACCAGAAGAAATGGGTTGTTTTAAGCCACCAAAGACAATACAACTATACAAGCTGTATCTCCTACACACGCACATCCCCCAGCGGCTCCCGGACCGGCCGGAGGATCCCCCGCCAGTAAGAATATCACATTTGGCAACCCTACCAGAATGACTGCCCATCTCCAGACTACAGATCCGTTCCCCTGGAGAAAATGGATGCTTTGAAGAGTGGACTCTATGACACTGTACCCCACTGTCCTCTCCAGGCTCCACTCCAAAATCTCCAAGAGTTTCCAGCCTGGAGCTGGCAGCCCTACCCCACCCCCCACTGATAGTCAGGGAGGACCTAGCAACCTTAACCACAGTCCGAGGCTTTGTTCCACAGTGTGCCTTCGTCTGCAGACTATGGTATAGCACTCTAAG
>NW_015211394.1:0-951 GCF_001447785.1 Gekko japonicus | reverse complement strand
ATTTGAGCACCGAATCGAGCCCCAACGCCAAGACCGATGCAAGCCGCTCTGCTTCGCACCCTGGTTCACCGGTAGCCGCTCACTGCTACGCTCCTCGCTCCGTACCTCGCCCTGCTGACCCAAAGAGCAGCAGCGCTTCCTGCCTTGCTCCAGCCGCCGCCGCTCCCGAGCTACCCTCACCACGTGTAGCAGTACGATGACTACCTCCCAGGAAAGCATCGCCGCTTTCGACATCTCCCGCCCCGCACAGTGGGGCCCTGGCTCGAGTTCCTGGAGAGCTACTTCGACTGCCACGACATTGTATACCTGGGTAAGAAAAAGGCCCATCTCCTCCGGTCCTGTGGCATAGACACCGTTTTGCTGCTTAAGGACCTCATTGCGCCTAAGCAGAACAAGGACGAGTCCTATGTGGTGCTGGTGAAAACACTGACCAACCATCTTTCACCAAAGCCCACAAGGTTTGCTGAGCGCATGAACTATTTTGCGGGGCTCCAGTGGCTGGACGAGCCGGTCTCCGAGTTCTTGGCCGGGCTCCAGCAGCAGGCCACCAGGTGTTCATTTTCTCACCTGGCGGACGCCTTGCTAAATCAGTTCCTCTTGGGTCTCTGGGAGCCCAAGCTGTGGAGGAAACTGGTTAGCCAGGACAACCTGGATCTAGACAAGGCGCTCAGGGAGGCTACAGCCTACGAGAAGGTGCACCAAGACCGCCGCATGCGGGCGGTCCATCGCACTCAAGCAACACTCGAGTCCGACGACTCCAAGAACAATTAAGTGCTCCAGGTCCAACACCGTTCCTCCCAGCAGCATTGCCCTGGGGGAGCATCATCGGCCAAAGCCCCCTCTGCATCGTCCCAATGCGCCAGCTGTGGGGAAGCGCATGAACTCCACGGTTTCCGGTTCTGGGACGCCGTCTGCTGTTCCAGCAACAAGCAGGGCCACATCGCCAGGGTC
>NW_015211393.1:0-949 GCF_001447785.1 Gekko japonicus | reverse complement strand
GATTTCCCCTTCTATTTGCCAATCCCTGGACCTTATTCCGGAGCAAAGCAGTGTCAGCCAAGCTTGCCTCAGAATACATGAGCAGGGTATGATCCCTTTACAGAAGAGTAGCCTCATTGGCTTCAGTATACCTACTCTGATGTAAAACAAGAAGTGGGGACAGGATCCAGGGCATTCAAAGTAGCCAGAATATTGTGGTCTCCTTCCCTCTCCCTTCTGCCACTGAGGTTTATGATTAGTATTGTATCTTCTTCAGTCTCTCTCTGCATTGTTGTGGTAAACATCTCAAGAGCCACTTTTTAAGGAACTGGAGTTGTAGAATCCCCCCCCCCCCCCAAGATCGCCTTGAAGATTGACTCTGAGTCAGCTTCCTTTATAAGCAGAGCTGTGGGAGCTGGTGTCAGGCCTTCTAATGGGACTGAGTGTTTGTTTGTTTCAGTGCAGGCGCCTTCCAGCTCTGAAAAGCTCCAGTCCTGGCATGCAAATATTTTTAAAAGTTTGCTGCCCAAACCCACCCTTTCTGGGCAGGTTTAAAATGGCAATCCACGAGGTTGGGAAAATGTTCAGATTCTAAGCAAGAGGCTATCTTGTGAATGCATTCAGCAATTGGGGGGGGGGGAGTATGGACAAAACTAGTTTAGGAAAGACCAGAACAGCACAGGGATGTTAATGAAATTTTCTGGACACAAGAACAAAACCGGTAACATCAAGGGAATGAAAATGAAACATTAAGGCAACCCGGAAAACAGCTCAGTCTCCTACCCTAGGTTTCGGCCACTCATAAGCATAGCCTGAGGAGAACCTTGACCTCACCTTCTCATAGCTATCTCCTAACATGGCTGCCAAAGCATATTTTGCCATGATGGAATCAGGGTAGATAGCACACATCTAGGTGGGAAGGGGATCCTTAGTAACACTTCTCTACATCCATAGCTAAAGATAAAATGGA
>NW_015211392.1:0-1003 GCF_001447785.1 Gekko japonicus | reverse complement strand
AGCTCTTTTTCTACGAAACGATCCCTGGGAGCAGCTATCCCGTTCTCCCCACCTTTCCTTCTGCTTCTTCCTCCCCTCTCAGCAGCAGTGGTGGCAGGGGTCTCCCAGTCACCCACCTGATCCCCACCACCACCACTACAGTAGCAGCAGTGGCCAGGGCTTTCCTGTCCACTTCTCCCCCTCCACAGCTGCAGCTATGACAGTGGCTCACCCAGCCACCTGCCTGCTCCCCCCACACACACACACAGCAGCAGCAGCAGCAGCAGCAGCGGGGCTCTCCCAGTGGAACACTTCCTTCCTCCAACCCCTGCACAGTAGCAGAGGCAGTGGTGCCCTCCCCACCACCGCCCACTTCTTTCCCCTCCCCAAAGAAGCAGCAGCAGGGCCCTCTGGAGTGGCCTCGGCAGCACCAGGGCTCCTAAGGTCTGCAGCAGCCATGGCAGGGCCCTCTTCTGGTAATTGCTCTGCACAGAGGTCATTTCGGGGGGGAACCGGGGGATCATGGGGGAACACAGTTCCCCCGGGTGAGGTGCAGGGGGCAAGGCACATGACGAAGCCCCGCCCCCTGCTTCTGGCTGCCCCGCTTCCGGCCCTCATTCAGCCAGGAGGAGGCAGGAGAAGAGGGAGGGTAAGTTGCTTCCTCCCTGCCTCTCCCCACCCCTGCCTGCCTGGGGCCAGGGAGGGCCTTGGCGGGGCTTCCTCGCACTCCCGCTGGCCTTGCAGGTCCACCGCCGGGCCCCTGATGTCAGGGGGTGTGGCATATGCTAATGAGTTATGCTAATGAGTCCCCCTAGCTCTTTTCTACAAAATGACCCCTGGCTCTGCACATGCACAGAGGCATTTTTGTTTGGGGGAGATTTAACACACACCCCAATGTTTTTTTTTAATGTTTTTAGATTTTTCTTCAAACCTGGAGACTCCCCCAAGTTTGGAGAAAAATCTCCTTCCTTCCAGTTTGGGCCTGATCCACGAATTTAGGTATCTGCAGATCTGCCCACACTTG
>NW_015211391.1:0-1104 GCF_001447785.1 Gekko japonicus | reverse complement strand
TCCCTTATTTCAACAAAGCACTGTCTCCCATCTAATCATGTAGTGTGTCACAACCATCTCCCCAGGGATATTTTTGGGCAGGAACGCACAGGAACGGAGTTCCGGCTGGCTCCTGAGTTGGCCACGCCCAGCAGGAACTCATTAGCATAATAGGCCACACCCAACAGCAGAAACTCATTAGGATTGGCTACATTAGGGGTGTGTGGCCTAACATGCAAAGGAGTTCCTGCTACAAAAAGAGCCCTGGTTGGACAACAAGCAAGGTAAACAGACTAACAAGCAAAAGGGGGGTGTGGCTGGATGACCAGACTTCTGGTAACTTGGGGGTGTGACCTAATGTGCTAATGAGCTGTGCTGTCAGGGGTGTGGCCCAATATGCTAATGAGTTCCTGCTGTTGGGTGTGACATATTATGCTAATGAGTTCCTGCTGGGCTTTTTCTACAAAAAGAGCCCTGCATCTCCCCATTGGATTATTTAATAGTGGTGTCAGCATTTGACGTTTTTACTTTTCCCAGAGTAATAATTATGACTATTAATTTAGTTGATACCGTTACAGCAGGGGTCCCCAACTTGGTGCCCGTGGGCGCCATGATGTCCACTGGCCCCTGGAACGGGAGAGGGCAGACAATAATCTTCTGGGCTGTGATAATAACTCTCTGGAGTGCTTTCCTATCCACAGCCGTACAACTGGCAAACCAGGCACAGACGCAGTATATTAAAATGCTCTCTATTGAGCAACGATAGAAGGACATCAGTATTTTCTCACTCAAGTTATTTTTCTTTAAAAGTCTGAGAAAAAAGAGCCTCTGCAGGGCCTTCTTCACCAGAGCAGTGGTGTTAGCGCTCCAGGTCACAGTGTCAGAATTCCAAAGGTGCCTGCAGGCTCAGAAAAGTTGAGGACCCCTGTATCACAGCCTGCCTTGAGCCGGCAAACACTCGGGACAGCCCAACCCTACCAACGTTAACATTGATTTATTAAAACGTTTATATCCTGCCTTTTCTCTCGGTTCGAGACTCGAAAGCAAGTTAAAGTACATTCGTTAGGCCTTCTTCCCAGTTAACACACACGGGACCGCAGCATTAGACGTGGCTATTCCTTTAGT
>NW_015211390.1:0-938 GCF_001447785.1 Gekko japonicus | reverse complement strand
TTACAGCTCCCCTGTCTTCTGATTCTAGTAAGGATATGGTCAGTTTAAATGAATGCACTGCCCCTTAATCCACTTCTGACACCGTGTAATATTCCCATGTCCACAATTACCACTACCAAAACGAGGAACAGCTTAAAACATATTAAAAACGTGAAGCGCATCTAAAACATCTTGTACAGTGGGTGATAAGCCCGGTTCCAGAACCATCTACAGTCATGTGATCGTAGGGAAACTGCCCATGTTGCTGGCAGTTATATTCTGTGAAATATAAGGGAATCTCTCTTAATTCCCTCACTATAAAAGGTGAGACATGTTTGCATTCAGCCTGCTCTTGTCTTTCAATGAGGCACCAGAGGAAGAAGCCTCCAGCTTCCTGCAAGGAAATAATGGCCTTGGATGAATCACTTCCTTTCAGGCCGAATGAAGGGTGGGGTATAAATCCAATTTCCTCCTCCTTCTCTTAGGCTCTTGTTAAAAACACAGCCATTGGGGCTGCTTCCCAGTTCTCACCACAGCACTCTGGGTTTTTCTTTCAGCGAGAAACAAGGAAGTCACTCTATTTTCCTTTTACATTCACTCTGATGTCAGCTCCTTTTCCTACTCTTCCCTAGTACAACTGAAGCCAAAAGCAGCCACTGTTAGAAAGACCAAGGAAGGAAAATTGCTGGGGAACAACTTCCTTGTTTTCCTATGCGCAAAGGAAGCAAGGCTCCTGTTCAGACGATTTCAAAGTAGCGTGGATAATTCTCTTTTTTGAAAATGTGGGGCAAGAGATAGAAGCACTCCTGCTGCCAAATACTCATGATAGAACTTGGAAGTTTTGTGCCAGTAGTCACTACAGTTGCTTAGAGGCTTCTGTGTACGGGACATTCCTCTAAAGAAGCTACCACAGAAATAAATTCAAAGGTACACACCTATTTATTTAATTTATTACATTT
>NW_015211389.1:0-949 GCF_001447785.1 Gekko japonicus | reverse complement strand
GGTATTTTTGCATATTTGTGTGAATGTGTATGTGCATGTGTGCCCTTGCTCGTGCCTGGAAGTTATGGCGAACCCTACTGGGGCATGGAGGACATTCAGCTTGATAGCCTGCCTCTGCTGTCTTACCCTGGTATTCTTTGGAGGTCTCCCATCCAAATACTTGCCAGGGTTGGCCCTGCTTAGCTTCTGAGATCTGAAGAGATCGGGCTTGCCTAGGCTATCCACACCAGGACCAGTCTGTGGCACTTCTAAATGGAGTTGCCACCAGGAACTTGTGGCTGCAGTAGGGCTGTAAATTCTCATGGTGAACTTATGGAAAAAGCAATTCTAGTTTGGTCTTAAGTCTCTCCACCATTTTCACTATGAGGAGAACAATACTGACCTACTATACAGAGTTGTTGTAAGAACAAAAAGCTAACATGTGTGAAGTGTTCTGAAGATTGTTCAACAGTCAACAAACGCTAAGTGCTGTTTTCCTATTCTGAGTGTGATTCTTTATGAAGTCAGTGTTCTTTAGATACCTTCTTCAAATATACACTTCAATATTACACCGTTCTGTATTTTAATGCCGCAGCTAGGAAACCCGAAGGCAGGAATATGTTGCCCTTCCCTTCTTTCCCAGAAGAGGGCAGTCTCTGTCTGAATAAACTATTTCCCCCTGCTCCGTATCCTTGTTCTTGTTTTAGCCAGGACTGATGAAAGCTAAAACCTAATGTACTGTAGAGAAATTAATTCCCTTCCCTTCTGTCTTACAGGATGCATTCTTCTAAACAGTTATGTATTCTTTTGAGGACATGTATTTATCTATCTATCTTCTGTCTGTCTGTTAATTCAAAAAGTCCAACCATGTACATAAAAGGCCTTTCTCAGCTTGCTGCAGTGGTTAAAGTGTTGGACTATGGCCTGAGAGACTCAAGTTTAAATCCCCATTCTGCCAGGAAACTTCCTG
>NW_015211388.1:0-941 GCF_001447785.1 Gekko japonicus | reverse complement strand
ATTGCCCTGATATTGCCCTATATGTGTAAGTTGTGCTGACATCACTTGGATAGACATGTGTTTGAGACAGCTGCCTTATGGAATAGGACAAAATAATTTTCCTTTCTTCAGAGCCAACAGGATAATATGACCCTTGTTGAAATCTGCTCCTTTTAGGTAGTTATCAGACTGAACCTTTTCTAACCACTTTGCAAGCTTATTCAAAGTAATAGCAAGGTAATAGCATTTTGTATTACAACAGAATGTTAATCATCATGACCCACAACTGAAATGAAATCAAATAACAGTGGCAGAAGGGAATCAGGAGAATACTGGCTCTGTCTGTTAGTTTCCCCCAACCCCCCCTAATCTTGCCTTCTCTGCTACCCAGAATTATTTTTACTTAGGTCATAAAAATGGGATCATGATTTATGAAATGTAGGACTTATAATAGCACAGCCAAATATTTCTAACTTTCTAACAATGTCTCAAATCTATACATTAGGGTAAATTAAAGAATGTTTAGTTGGCTATCTTACTTTTAACCAATTAATTTTCTAAAGGTCTGTATCACCAAAACATCAGCATAAGTGGCAATATCCAGATATTTATTTATTTATAAAATTTATACTCTGCCTTTCTTCCCTCATCGGGGCCACCAAAGGAGCTGATTAAAAAAACATGCATAATAATAGTACACTTTAAATACCATCAAACCCAAACAAAAACACATCATTCAAACAATAAAAACCAAGGTAAAATGAAGGTAAAATACTATAAAATAAATATACATAAAAACAGGAGGGATCACTGAGGGAATGGCAGTTGAAAGAAAAAAAGTCTTCACCTACTGGTAGAAAATGGCCACAGAAGGGGACAGTCTGGGTAGAGAGTTCTAGAGTTGCATTGCCACAACCCAGAAAGCCCTCCCCCAGATGTCAGAACCCACAGCTAACAATGAA
>NW_015211387.1:0-954 GCF_001447785.1 Gekko japonicus | reverse complement strand
GAGTCAAAGCTTCCTTTGTCAGATACAAGACTCTAATCCAGCTGTTCTACTGCAAACCAACCTCTGGTTTAGGGGTTTTCCCCCATTGTGTCTTGACACGTGATCAAAATGAACTCCTGCTGTAGACACAGACGTCTTAGTCCTTCATGGATGACAACAACTAACCAACTTGCTGTTTCTTCCTTGTGTCCAGCAAATTTATAATCTCCCTCTGCTGATCCCTCTTTGGGTTCAAATTTCTTTTTCCATTATCCCTAAGAGGAAGAGATACAGTCTTTGGCTACCCCCCAAACTCTGTCCCCGCCCCATGGGTGTAACATTCTAGCAAAGGTATGAAATGTTAGATCTTTTGTTCAGCCAGATCCATTTGTATAATTAAGCACTGAAAAGTGCTGTGCCTGGAAGAAAGCTGATTTATCTTCTGCAGTTTTCATTTTCCCAGACTCTTATTAGCATTAAAGTTTTTGGGGCATGTGTAGAGTACAGCCCCAATTATTGAAATATTAAGGTCAATACTAGGGTATTTCTCTACATGATCCTACAGAGATCCTAAAGCTTGTAAGTTTTCTTCTGAATGAGAAAAGACGGGTTGGAGATTATTTCAAGGGTAAAAATAGCCAGAGAAAAAAGGGTTAAATAATACATAAACACTCTTCCTTTTCTATTTACTACCTTGGGTTGAAAAAAGTGTGTGTGTGGGGGGGAATAGATACAACCGTGTATCATGTCTCATTTTAAATTGGATGCACTTGAGTTCTAGTATTTTGCAAGAGGGAGGAAGAGTTCTCACTGTCCCACTGTCTCACTGTTACAATGGAGGATGAGCTAAAGAGATAATAGTGGGGATCTAAATCCACCCACAATGAGTGTAGTTTTAAATGTGCTTTGTCATGAAAACAATACGCATCTCAAATACACAAGTGGACAGCCACTTGTGATGATTGGGAGAACCAC
>NW_015211386.1:0-1012 GCF_001447785.1 Gekko japonicus | reverse complement strand
TTGGCTTGCAACCCTGGTTATGGGTCTGCCAGGTGGTGGGTCCCAACCAGTGTTCCCTCTAAGCTGAGTTAGTGTGAGCTCGCGCACAGTTTTTGAGCCTCCAGCTCACACAGTTTTGTCTTCGCTCAGGAAGGATGGCTCCAGAGCAAACTAATTTATGCAGGAGCCAAACCGCTCTCTCACAATTTTAATGCCAGGAGCTCACAAAGAAGAATTTTTGCTCACAAGACTCCACAGCTTAGAGGGAACATTGGTCCCAACCCGGCAGCTGGATATCGATGCCCCCCCAAAAAACACTAAATGTTCCCCAACAGATGAACCTTGCCAGAGAAGTCCAATGGCAGTTAGGCAAACAGCCTTTAATGGAAGCCTGTCCATCACATCTGGTCTTCTAATTAAAGGAGACGACAAAACTTCTACGGAACCTTTAGGCTCTCTGGGACACACCTTGAAAATCACTTATTTAAGGCAATGCAAGAAGGAGGAGGAGGAGGAGGAGGAGAGTTGGATTTATACCCCCCCCCCTTCACTCGGAGTCTCAGAGCAGCTCACAGACTCCTTCCTTTCCTCTTCCCACAACAGACACCCTGTGAGGTAGGTGGGGCTGAGAGAGCTCTTTCAAGGACTGCTCTTGAGAGTACAGCTCTGAGAGAACTGTGACTGACCCAAGGTCACCCAGCTGGTTTGCATGTAGAGAAACGAGGAATCAAACCCGGTTCTCCCAGATTAGAGTCCGCCGCTTTTAACCACTACACCAAACTGTACTTTGTGTATCCTGAATAACCCAGATTAGCCTGAGCTCATTAAGCAGGGCTGGCCACAGCCAGCACATGGGTGGGAGACTGCCAAGGAAGAACGGGGTTGCTATGCGGAGGAAGGCAACGGCAGACCACCTCTGCTCATCTCTTGCCTTGAAAAACGCATGAGGGATCGCCATGACTCGGATGCGAACATTGCTCATTATTCTGAAAGACTATTTTGAATGTGTTTGCTGCTGGGAGCAGTGATGTCC
>NW_015211385.1:0-956 GCF_001447785.1 Gekko japonicus | reverse complement strand
GCTGGCCAGGGCTGATGTGGGCGGGACTCGGCAAAGCAGCCAATCAACCCAGTCAGCGTACTTCTGACTGGCAGTTCTTGTGGCCAACGACTGTTGGAGCGCATCGAATGTTGGACGTGAAAATGGCTTTATATATAAGGATATGAATATATGCCCCATATATTGTTTGTCTTTAACTAAGCAGCAATTGTAATGCTATAATTCAAATATGCAGCTTCATTTGCTGGTATCCTCCAGTTCTGCTTCCTGAAGAGAAGAATGTTGTTTTCTGTTCACAGATCTTCTTTAGTTTAGTTTCGTTTTCACTACACTCGGCTACCTTCTTGTTCCCCATTTTCTTCTTCACTGCAATCTCTCTCATCTGGTGCGGAGGAGGAATCCACGGGAAAGCACACATGCTCCTGAAAGAGGCACAGAAAACCATGTCTGGCAGAGAAGAGGCCAGTTCCCTTCACGGGGTATAGAGAGGCCCTACCACCTGGCATGCTCTGTCTCCCATTGCCTCTGGGTCATGGGAAATGCAGCTTTGGGGCTCCTTGGCTAAGGTGTGTTTGGCAAGGGCAGGCTCACATTTCGTTTTCATGATGCACCAGTTGCTGACATTGCCACATGGTGCTCCCCAGAGCAGCCCACAGCCCCAGGGACTGAGAGGGAGGCCCCTTGTCCACTGACGGTTCTACACACACCCCAGGAGACACTACAAGTCCCCGGATTCCTTCCCCCGATAGCCAAGGCCAGCAGCTTGCACCACTCACATTCTCTACAGCAGGGCAGAGACCATCTTTGGCTTCTTCCAAGTCAGTGGAGTTCTTCCTTCCTCCCCTTCGGGGCTGAGGTCCCTGTCCTCAGTAGAGAAAGCCCCGCTGCACACAGCTCTCTCTCTTCAGGTGATCACAAAACTGTACTTCTCTGCTTCTTGCCTCTGCAAGGTGCTGCCCACGGCTTCTTGGGATGGG
>NW_015211384.1:0-956 GCF_001447785.1 Gekko japonicus | reverse complement strand
CTAACACTCCCCCCATATGTAAGGGTTGAGGGAAACGGTTTCAATGTATCTGAAGTGTGCATGCACAGGAAAGCTTATACACAGAAATAAACTTTGTTGGTCTTAAAGGTGCAACAGGACTCAAGCTTTGATCTCAAACCATATGTCTTTCAGCCTGCATCAACATCCCTTTTTTGTGTGTGCGGCATTCCAGGTACAGCAAAGAAGTACTAAACTCAAAGATCATGGAGAAAAAGAGAGAACACAAATAGATTTATACTAGTGCTTACTATTAATGCACTTTAAGTATTCAGTGCAATTCATTGATATTAAGTTACCAACTCCAGCTTGAAAAATTCCTGGAGATTTGGGGACAATGCCTGGGTGTCTTTCAGCCTGCATCAACATCCCTTTTTTGTGTGTGCGGCATTCCAGGTACAGCAAAGAAGTACTAAACTCAAAGATCATGGAGAAAAAGAGAGAACACAAATAGATTTATACTAGTGCTTACTATTAATGCACTTAAAGTATTCAGTGCAATTCATTGATATTAAGTTACCAACTCCAGCTTGAAAAATTCCTGGAGATTTGGGGACAGTGCCTGGGAAGGGTGGAATTGAAGGAGGGGAGGGAGCTCAGCAGAGTTGTGATATCACATTGTGTGATGTCACATCCAGGTCAAAGGTTACCTTCTCAAGTACTTCCCATTCTGTGAGGTCTCTCTCATGAAGATTATATTTTAAATTTCATTTTTCTGCCTCAAATCACTCAACCTAACAAACCTCTCAAAATTGTTTCAGGGTGTCTCCCCCCCCCCCAGTGTTAAGGAGAAAAATCCAGTCTGAAAACCCATATCCAGCCAACAACAGTCCCATCCCGCTCTTAGGTCCCAACTGTTCTGTTTCCTTTAGTATCTTAGAGCATACATGGTCTGTCACCTCTCTAGAATGTCCATTTCTATATGGTTCTTCCAGGGG
>NW_015211383.1:0-959 GCF_001447785.1 Gekko japonicus | reverse complement strand
AGACCACAAGGTGGATAGTCGAAGACATCCTCTTCAAGGAGGACCTGGAGACAATCGGGAGTGAGGTAAGCCTTCCAAGGAAAGCAGGGAGTGAGGACGATACCCAGAGGCTCACATACATTTAGGGGTCAGAGGAACCGAGAGAAAAATGCAAAGGTCTGCCCTACAGGCAGGCAGTGAGAACGAGCTGGAAATGGGTCAGTGGGAAACAAGATAAACGAGCCAAGTCCACCCAGCGCCGCAGTGAGACCAGCATTCAACACCCTGCAGAGACAGCTCCCAGCCTCCAGAGACAGCTCCCAGCGTTACCATCTTGGCAGGGGAGGCACTGCAGCAAACCATGGGCAGAAATTAAAGCCCAGCCCCGGAAGACCATCAGGTGGCTGAGGACGTGGGCAGCGAAACACAGTGGCTGAATCACTATAAGTAGCTTTAAGATTATTGAACGTTAAGGCTCATCCAAGATGTAGGTAGCAAAAGCCATGCAAGTTCAAGTTCATCAGAGATAAAAATATCCTTCCACAGTTTTGCAGGAGGCCAGTGAAATAGACCACAAGGTGGATAGTCGAAGAAATCATCTTTGAGGAGGACCTGGAGACCCTCAGGAGTGAGGTAAGCCTTCCAAGGAAAGCAGGACGTGAGGCCGATACCCAGAGGCTCACGTAGGTTTAGGGGTCAAAGGAGCCGAGAGAAGAATACAAAGGACAGCCCCACAGGCAGGCAGGCAGCCAGAACCTGCCAGGGCCTGGAGATGGGTCAGTGAGGCTATGTCTCTGCCAGTCCCCTCTCCAAAGCAGTCATTTCCTCCAAGGGAACCGATCTCTGTCATCTGCAGATCAGTAGAAATTCCAGGAGACCTCAAGGTCCCACCTGGAGGCTGGCAACCTTATTCCAGAGATGTCATGAAGGGGAAACTGAACCCCCCTCCCGGCATGCAACTCAGGGGCTCTCACCACGGA
>NW_015211382.1:0-1144 GCF_001447785.1 Gekko japonicus | reverse complement strand
AGAATGTGCCCCTTGCCTGTTTTGCTTGCAGACAGCGGTTAAAGAACTCTTGAGTGCTTCTCTAGAACGTTTCTTTAAAAAGCCCATCCATGAGTCCCGTGTGGCCCCAGCAGCCTTTCAGCGTCTTAACCACTTGACACAAATAAGTAAATGCCTATTTACTAGAAACGTGTCTGAGTCTGGGTGAGCGGAACAAATTTATAGTGCGGTGGCCCCTTTAAGACCAACAAGGGTTTATTCAAGGGATGAGCTTTTGTGTGCAAGGCATGCCTTGCACAAAAAAGCTCATCACTTGAATAAACCCTTGTTGGTCTTAAAGGGGCCACCGCACTATAAATTTGTTCCGCTCACCCAGACTCAGACACGTTTCTAGTAAATAGGCATTTACTTATTTGTGTCAAGTGGTTAAGACGCTGAACTGCAGGCTGTGGAAGGTTGGTAGCTCAGCAGTTCGAGACCCGAGCGTCCCGCATGACGGAGTGAGCTCCCGTCTCTGGTTCCAGCTCCTGCCAACCTAGCTGTTCAAAAGCAAGAAATTGCAAGTAGATAAATAGGTACCGCTTCAGTGGGAAGGTAACAGCGTTCCGTGCGCTTTGGCGTTTAGTCATGCCGGCCACATGACCACGGAAACGTCTTTGGACAGCGCTGGCTCTTCGGTTTGGAAACGGAGATGAGCACCGCAACCCTAGAGTCAGGTTCAACTGGCTTTCAAGCAACCTTTACCTTCTTTATAGACCCTTTTAAAACATGCTCCTTGAATTAAAGATACCTTAATTGCCGCTCGGGGAGGGAAGGCCAGCATGGTGTAGCCGTGTCTCCTCAGATCTTGGAAGCTAAGCAGGGGCGGGACATGGATGGGAGACCACCAAGGAAGGCTCTGCAGAGGAAGGCCATGGCACACACACCCCTGCTTCTCACTTGAAAGCTAGAGAGCCAACTCTCGTGTAGTGGTTAAGAGTGGTGGGCTCTAAACTGGAGAACCGGGTTGGATTTCCCACACCTCCGCATGCAGCCAGCTGGGTGACCTTGGGTCAGTCACAGACTACGGCAACTGCCTGATGCTGCCAAAATCTGACACTAGCCCCCAGGCACCAGAGAGCAGCAGCAGCAGCCCTCACACACACACACACATACACACACACTG
>NW_015211381.1:0-987 GCF_001447785.1 Gekko japonicus | reverse complement strand
CATTTATTTAAACTTCCAAAAGACTAACAAATTTATCATGGCAGATGCCTTCCTGGACTGGAGCCCACCTCATCAGATGCATGAAGTATGACCTCAGCGGCCTGACGTAAATATACAAGGGGATACGGCAAAAACAAAACACAAACTTTCAGCCTGGGCCAAAGGGCCGTGTCACAGACGATGCCTCTTGCGTTTCATGGCCTTTTTTTGCGGCCCCCACTGTTTACAGCTCTCTTTTTTCGACTAAATTTGTGCGTATCAACCAACTGAGGGTAACAATTCATGCATCTGATGATTTTTCTTCTCTGGGCCGGGGCACAAGCCTTTTTTAAATCTAGTTTTGCTACAATGAGCTAACATGGCTAAGCTCCTGGTATTTAGAATCCAGTGAGTAGCTGTGTTGGTCTGAAGCAGCAGAACAAAATTTGAGTCCAGTGGGGCACCTTGAAGACCTACCAAGTTTTAAACAGTTAAAGAACGTATGGTTAGATAGATGCGAAATAATGTGGGTCATAACCAATGCCCCCGCTAAGCTGTGGAGTCTTGCGAGCAAAAATGCTACTTTGTGAGCTACGGGCATTAAAGTTGTGAGTGAACGATTTGGCTCCTGCGTAAATGCCTCTTGCGTTTCATGGCCTTTTTTGCGGCCCCCACTGTTTACAGCTCTCTCTTTTTTCGACTAAATTTGTGCGTATCAACCAACTGAGGGTAACGATTCATGCATCTGATGATTTTTCTTGTCGGGGGCTGGCCGGGGCACAAGCCTTTTTTAAATCTAATTTTGCTACAATGAGCGAACATGGCTAAGCTCCTGGTATTTAGAATCCAGTGAGTAGCTGTGTTGGTCTGAAGCAGCAGAACAAAATTTGAGTCCAGTGGGGCACCTTGAAGACCTACCAAGTTTTAAACAGTTAAAGAACGTATGGTTACATGGATGCGAAATAATGTGGGTCATAACCAATGCCCCCGCTAAGCTGTGGAGTCTTG
>NW_015211380.1:0-971 GCF_001447785.1 Gekko japonicus | reverse complement strand
AAAGCTAAAAGAGTATTTGATTGGCTCTGCCTCTGGCAGAGGCCAGTGACTTTGGGATGGCCGGGCTGAGACCGACAAAGTATCTAAAAGTCAGGGCTTGATTGAGACAGGGCCAACCAGGTTCCCTCAGCGCAGTAGGCCAGGACATCGGGCTTTCCTTGTCATTCCCGCTGAGAAAGAGACAAAGCTGCGGGACGCTGTCTCGGGCCAGCCTGGATGCGGGCGAGGCAAAAATCAGTCTTCTGTGGGAAGTTGGCCGCCTTCTCACAATGTCTTAACTGGAGTGCTAACTGTGCAAAACAGCTGCATGGCAGATACACGACTATACAGTTCTGTGCCTAGTACTCCAGAGCGTTAGAAACTTCAGTAGCTAACAGTTGGTTCTGAACAAAGTCTGAGTCCAGTGGCACCTTTAAGACCAACAAAGTTTTATTCAAGGTATAAGCTTTTGTGTGCATGCACACTTCTCCAGATAGTGAAGCACAATTTCCTCAGCCATTACATATAGCTGGGGGGGAGGTTAGTTGCCAGGAAGGGCCAATTTGAGTCAAGGCAAGAGACCGAAACAAAAATGGAAATTACCAGTACTGTACATACACATAGCTAGAGAGGGTGAGCAGTAAATTATCATACAACATAATGAAGATATTCTGAAAGTGCTGAAGGGTCACCTGTAGGAACCTGATTGCTGAGGTGGTCGGAAGGTCTTGCTCTGGGTGCCCTTGCCTCCAGAGAGTAGGGGACTGGCCACCAAGTGCGGGGCCTTTCCGGGAGGTGGGGTTGGGTCTGATCATGGAAGTCCCTTCTGAGAAGCATTTGGCTAGGTGGCTACTCTGATTATTTTTAGGTGCTGGGTGAATTTGTTTGCAAGAGCTTTTGATGTGAAATAACAGGGACTTTGGTTTGATCATTTTATAGCTACTGTTTCTTGTTTTAATTTGTTTTGTTTTGATTTTTTAAAGTTGTGTATC
>NW_015211379.1:0-1151 GCF_001447785.1 Gekko japonicus | reverse complement strand
GTGGGTGGGAGACAGCAACCTGGGGGGGGAGGGGAGCATGTGTGGACGCCTGCTGCCTCAGTCAAATTCCCCTAGAATTACAACAGATTTCCAGATAAGAGAGACCAGTTCCCTCTGAAGAAAATGGCTGCTTTGGAGGGTGGACTTCACGGATTTTACCCTGCTGAAATTCCTTCGTGACCCAAACCCTCGTCTCCCCAGGATGTACCCCAATATCTTCCGGCATTTCCCAGCCTGGAGTGGTCAGTCCTATTAATTAGATTGTTGATGAATACGGAAATTTAATATTTCCTTCAGGCCACTCAAGGGTGGTGGGGGGGGGTAAATTGGTGGTGGAAAATGTTATCAAGATGCAACCGACTTCTGGAAACCCCATAGGGTTTGCAAGGCAAGAGACATTCAGAGGTGGTTTGCCATTGCCTAGCTCTGTGTAATGATCCTGGTATTCCTTGGAGGCCTCCCATCCAAATATTGACCAGGGCTGACCCTGCTTAGCTTCTGAGATCTGACAAGATTGGGCTAGCCTGGCCCATCCAGGCCAGAGCAATAGTATGTTAGGCATACAGATAAGATTAGTCGGATATAGGTGACATCTGCTCAGTTATTGGAGTTGGAAAAGATCAAGGAGTGCAAAGAAGAGCAGTGTGTTCTTCTCTGGGAAATTATGGTTTCTTATTGGTTTTAATAAAATTACAAATGTCCAGAAATTCTACATTTTAGAAAAAAATGCTAAATTCCAAATCCAAAGTATAGGCTCACAATCCCAAATCTTGGGGGGGTCAACAGTGGGAGGGCTTCTAATGTCCTGGCCCCACTGCTGGACCTCCTGATGGCACTGGTATTTCTGGCCACTGTGGGATACAGAGTGTTGGACTGGATGGGCCTTTGGCCTGATCCAACATTGGCATCTCTTATGTTCTTATGTTCTTAATTCCTTGAGCTGAATTTTGGGTCATTTCGTAGAAAAAGAGGTGCAGGAGCTCATTAGCATAACTCATTAGCATAACTTATTTGCATATGCCACACCCCCTGACATCACCAGAAGTGTGTCAGAAGGCTACACCCACCGCTCAGGCTCCACTGGACTCTTTTGGATTGCAAGCTATGTGTGTGTGGGGGGGTGACGTGCACATCTGTCCTGGCAGAGGAGG
>NW_015211378.1:0-989 GCF_001447785.1 Gekko japonicus | reverse complement strand
ACCTGGGCATCAGTGGTCCCCAGCCCCTTCCAGCCTTGGCCCAGTTGTCGTGGCAACAAGATCAGGCTGGCCCCCACCCATCCTGAGCTACCACTGATTTCTCAAGGCCAAGATTACTGCCTGGCTTCATGCTCTTGCGCCTCTTGGCTGAGGTAGGGGATTCCAGTGCGTGGAACTTGGGCCTAGTGTCTGCACACGACAGAATGAAGGAGGTGAGAATTCTTAGATGGGTAAGATGGCACTTGTTCCTACTTCTGACTGCAGGTGGTAAGAATCCTTACATGGTAAGAAGGCACTGGTACCCCCTAAGCTACGACCACAGTATCTTTCTTAAAAGCGGTACACCTTATAGACGGCCCTTAGAGATTGCAGACAGTAGCTCATTTAATCTTGTGAGCATAATTGCTCGCCTGCACCTTGGAACTGTAAGGCTAAACAAGTATTTGGGGATTGTAAAGAGTGGCGGGATTCCCGTATGGAGAGAAGCCCAGCAGATAGTACTATCGATATCAATCTTCATAATCAACTGCTTGATAGTCTTACGGGCTAGGAGGACACCCTAACACAAAAACAACTTTCTCAGCATCGTATAATATTCCATTTGTCTGTTATAGCCTGATTCCACGGACTGTTATCCTCAGAGAACGTTATTTTGAGTTTCAGATTTAATGCCAATATCCCAAGGCCTAGATTCAACTGCATGCCGGCCAAGCTCCAGTCTAAAGGCAGTACCAGCCACATCATTCAGGATTCCACAGATCTGACGCAAGAAGTATATTGGCAGAGGATTGCGCTTGTACGCCCTTCAGGCTGCGGGGTGGTGGGTCACGTGTGTGATGGCTTCCCTCCATAAACCCCTTGCAAGCGGAACTCTAGCCCCAGCACGGTAAAGGCTGGGCCGAAACCTTCTCAGTAGGTGTGTCATGCCCTGACTTGGATGGCCTGGGCTCCTATCCCGGCCTCATCAGATCCCAGGAGCTAAGCAGGGT
>NW_015211377.1:0-920 GCF_001447785.1 Gekko japonicus | reverse complement strand
AGAGTCCAGTAACACCTTAAAGACTGACATATGTGGCAGGTATGAGCTTCCATGAGTCACTGCTCACTTCTTCAGATACTCATGAAAGCTCATCACCACATGTTTTGTTAGTGTTTAAGGTGCTACTGGACTCTTGCTCTTTTCTACTGCTACCGACAGAATACAAAATCACAGTTGTGAAAATTTTTTAAATTAATTTCTTCAGCGAAACTGAGAAGCTCCAGCTGGAATGATCCTATATTCTCATGCAACTGGTGGGAGTGGCTGAACAGATGGTTGGTGCCCCTACTGGCTACAGGGATGGAGAATTTGTGGGTGTGTTGCAGCAACTTCAGGCTCCCCTCCTTACCCCTCAATGCCTCCCTTATATTGTGGCTGTCTGTAAGCAAGCAGCACTTGGAGGCTTAAAGTTTTCATCTAGAACTACTCACATACTTGCCTGTTGAGATAAACTCCTGGCAGCCCATAATACAGAGGCACCGATTTAGGGCCAGCCTGTTTAGAACAACAGTCATTCAGTTGCCAAGGCTGGCAAGAATTTGCAGATTCATAGGTTGATCTGTTATCAGGAGTCCTAAGACATTGCACAATCAAGGGAACTGCAACATAGGGTGTGCCTGGAACAGGCTGTGGGCTATGCATGATGGGCTGGATCTAGCCTCTGTTTATAACATGAATGATAAACTTGCTGAGCAATGTTTATTTCAGCAACGATTGGTTGGTTTCTCAAAAAAAAATCTGGTTGGGCACTATAGAAAATGGAATGCTGGAATAGATGGGTGGCCAAGGGAATAGATGGGTGCCAAATTTTGTCAACTGCGCTATAATGACTTTCCTGTGTACTTCAGTAATCAGGACAGGTCCTGTTGGATATTCTGGTAAGGGGGGGGAAGTGCTATACTTGAAGCCCACCATCAACA
>NW_015211376.1:0-962 GCF_001447785.1 Gekko japonicus | reverse complement strand
AGCTGCCTCGAGGGCTGAATAGAGCTCCTCCATCCGAGGGCAGTCTATCTCCCAATAACTGGAGTTGGGCCCAAGCAATAAGAGAAGGCTGACACTACTGTACCCTGCTCCAGAGCTTCCCTGAGAGATCTGACGGGTTTCTTTCGGGATGCGGGAAAGGTTCAGAGTGATGGGACTCGGAGGCACGTGACCTTCCTCCTGTTGCTATTCCTGTACTTCGAGTCCCACAGTCCCCGTTTCTCGGACCTTCCAGAACTTGCCTTCTGGGTCAATAGGGTTGGCACGTACCTTGCAGTTTGTTTCTGAGGCCTTCTCCGGGCCGGGCAGCAGTGGCCCTCGGTCAGGGCTGGTCCCTCCTGTGCCGGGGTCGGCCTCCACCCCTTCCTCCCACTGGGTGGCTTTGTCCCGATAGGTGACTCCCACCTGGACGCCAGCGTCACAACAGCCAGGGTGCTGTGGGGGATCCTCGTCCTCTGGCTCACAGGAGGGGAGGTAGATTATGATGTGTAAGGACGGGCGGAAGGCCACAGAAGTGCCGGAGCCCTGTAGGAGATAGGGGGATTCTTTGAGACTTCATAGTCGCAGCCGGGGGAGGGCAGGGTTTGGGGATGGGAGGAGCCTCCGCAGGGCAGAACGCCATCGAGGCCACCCTGCAACGCAGCTGCTTCCTCTAGGGGAGCTGCTCTGTGTACTCAGGAGGGAGCTCGGGTGGGGATGGTTGAGCTTGTCGCAGCCATTCGGTAGGTGTGGCAGGGTCCGAGTGGGCATTAGGCAGCTCCACAGGCTGACCTGGTTTCCCGGTAGGAAGTGGGGCCCCTTTCTCCGTGGCCAGAGGTGCCACGGTTTCCATGCAGGAGGGCCTCGGTTCAGTCTATAGGATCTCAGGCAGCGGGCCTTGTTAAAGCTCTGCCACTGCCTGCATCACCAGAGTCAGCAGGACTGAAGCCGGGCGGACCAGGAGG
>NW_015211375.1:0-981 GCF_001447785.1 Gekko japonicus | reverse complement strand
TTCAGGCTTTACATATAATTAATCTTTTTAAAAACAAAAACAAAACAAAAACCTTTAAATAAAGGCTTAGGAAGGGGACACTGTACCCTTAGGAAAAGACCCATCCTTCCATTAACAGCAGTAAGGGACATTAACAAACCCAACATTATAGAAAGGTCTTTTTAGTATGTAGATATAGGTATATGTGTGAAGAAACACATTTTTTCTTTGGTGGTTTAAAATGAGCAAAACCTTCACTTTGAGTTTTAAACATGTGCCCTCCCCCCTTCTCTGGACAGAGAACAGGCAGGAAGGGGGGAATCAGTTCAATTGCTTTCCAGACTTACATCAACCCACCTTCATACAAATGCTAATAGGTCAAGACAATGGGATGGTCAAACTCTCCCTCCCCCAAGCAAGGAACACAGATTTGGAGGAATTAAGATTAGAAGGATGTCATGGGCTGGGGTGCCAGTCAAAGGGAGCCCAGAACAGGCCAAAATCAGGAACCAAGATTGTGTAGTTCTGTTCAGCAGCTGTTAACTGGCGTGAGTAGTATGTGCAAGGCTGCAGCAGCTGGGATGGTGTATCACGCTGAGACAGCACTGCTCCGATGGCTACACTAGAGATGTCTGCCTCCACTGTAAAGGGTAGCTGAGTGTCTGGATAGCGCAAGAGTGGCCCCGTCGCCAAGCGTGTCTCCAAGGTAGTGAAGACACATTGGCTTCCGCAGTCCAGTGGAAGGGTTCTTTGGGTCGGAGAAGTTGAGTCAGTGGGGTGGTCAAGGCACCATAGGTCGGAATGAACTGCCTGTAGTAATTAGTGAACCTGAGAAAGTGCTGCAAGTCTTTGCGTTTCTGAGGAGTCTTCCAGGTCAGAACAGCTTCGACCTTTTGGGGGTCAATCAGGATGCCTTGCAGGGATACTATGTGCCCAAGAAACTCAACTGAGTGTAGGTCAAAATCACATTTTCCCAGTTTGGCATAGAGGCCATGGTCCCGT
>NW_015211374.1:0-1042 GCF_001447785.1 Gekko japonicus | reverse complement strand
TTAGGATTTTTGGCTCCAATGTGCAATGTCATGTAATTTTGCATTATTTAACACTTGTGCTTTGCTTCAGTTCTGGTGTTTTTTTAGACTTCTGGCTTTATTGATCTTTTCCATTTATACCCTGCCCTCCCGGCCAGAATAGACTCAGGTCAGGGTTGCTATTTCATTGTTTATTGAATGTCCCATCTTGTTGACTGTATTAACTCTCTCTGTGTAATCCACCTTGAGTCCCAGTAAGAAAGGCAGGCAAGGCAACAGAAAGAAAGAAAGAAAGAAAGAAAGAAAGAAAGAAAGAAAGAAAGAAAGAAAGAAAGAAAGAAAGAAAGAAAGAAAGAAAGAAAGAAAGAAAGACAGACAGACCATGGCTTTCAACAACTCCCTAACAAAGTCTTGAAGAGCCATCTCTTGCTTGCCCTCTGTTGGTGAACTGTGGTCTAGAACTGTGGCAGATCATCACAGGACACCCATTCAACACCCCAGAGCAGCAATAGTAATAACCAGTTTCACCGGTTAGGTGCTCTAGTCTTTTAATAACATTCACAAACTTAGGTTGTTTCCTAATGCTCCGCTGCCCTCCAGTGGTTATATTGAGTACTGGCGCATTTTAAAGTCAACCCAGACTAAACTGCGCCCAGAAAGATTGCTGAGTTTAGTCCAGGCGCACACATCATTCGCTCTTTCCATTTTCTCCTTTCCTTCATGCTATGGGTAATTGCATGTATTCTCACAAAGAATGACTTTCTACAGTACAGTTGGACAGAATGTCATCCACTTCTGTCTTTGCTTCCCAACTAAGCCATTGCGAAGCAAACCTAGCTAACAATGCAGATGTTACAGAAACGCAGTACGTTGCTGCAGAAGTCATTGCCGGAGAAGACGATCTCCCCGTAGAAACCTGGGTGTGAATGCACCGCTTCGAAGGCCTGCAAACTGGCTGCATTTGGAAATGACAGCCGGAAGGGTTGTCTTCACATCCTGCATGTCCAGAAAAAGAGAAATAAATAAAAAGAACGGGGTACATTGTAGGCTGCAGTTCCAAAAC
>NW_015211373.1:0-917 GCF_001447785.1 Gekko japonicus | reverse complement strand
AGAGGCTTGCTTCAGTAATTTCCCCTAGAAACAAAGATAAAGAAGAGGCATTGTGACCTTGGTAGATTGTTTTCAGCTGGTACCAAGCTAGTTACTGCCTGGGAAGCAACTAGCTCAATTAAGCACATTCCAGAGTGATGGAATTATCACCACCTGTGTTGGAGTAACGGACCCTTAGTTGGATAACTTTCATTTCTCCTCAGCCTAGTGTATTATGGGATACATTAAAACCCTGGTAACTGTGAAAAGCTGACATCACTTTCCAGCTCTTTGACTGGTCAAAGGCCTAGGCTGGTCAAAGACCCCTTTTTTCTATAAAATAAGGTTTCATTCTGAAGAATGGTGCTGCTTAGGAACTATGGGACCTTGTGTGTGGTCAGTAGTTTCAGCGCAACCCAGCATCTGGTAATCCTTTCTTGAGTCTACCTGGATGGGCTGTTTGGACTATTTCGCTTTGTTGGATTATCACATCTCTTTGTAACCTGGGAAAGGTAACTTTGCAACTGCCTTGTAAGTTTTAGCTATGCTGGTGATGTTTAGGATTTATTATTTTGATTCCTTCACCATCTGAGTCTTGTTTTATAATATGTTTGCACATTAATAAACAACTTATATTTTTACTCTGTCATGGCATTGTGCTCCGTGAACCTCAAAGGCTAAATTCATTGCCTTAGACTCTTGACCACTGCCAAAGGTAACTGTTTGGTTTTTAAGCTCAGTCTGTAGTTACTCTGCAGGGCTGACCTTGTGTATTAAGTTCCATAGCCAGTCTGGAAGTTTGATCTTTTACTCCAGGACTGTGAGGAACCCCTTAAAAGACCTGGTGGTGGCTACTGTATGCTTAAGGGTGTCTTAGATTCCCTTGGGTAATTTGTAATTGTGCTGTGTAACCTGTTCTTTGAACCCAAACGTTTAGC
>NW_015211372.1:0-1002 GCF_001447785.1 Gekko japonicus | reverse complement strand
ATGGCCACCCCTTCTCCCTCGTGGAGGACGCCAGCTGCTGCAACACCTGGATCCCTGGTGCTTCATATCCTCACAGAGGACCCTGAGCCAACAAGTCTTACCTGCCATGCACTGCCCCCCAGTGGTGATGGTCAAGGCTCAGCTCTTCAGAGTGCAAAGAAGAACCATGTACTTCACTTCAGACCTCTGGAGCAGCTTGTCTGAACTGATGGGGCACAGCCCAGGAGGGGACAGTCCTGCCATGGGGTTACAAAATGGTTCTGCCCCATGCATAGGGGATGGATGGAGACCACACCATGCAAAACATCACTGCTATTATACAGAGTAGCCTGAGGGAGTGCGTGGGTGGTGGCAATATTGTCCATGCCTACATGGTCACGGATGCTGGCGCCAACATGCTGGAAGCACTGAAGGCTGTGTGCCTCAAGGGCATCCCCTGACTGGCTCACATGCTGCACCTGGTGGTGAAGGAAGCTCTGGGGCTTGGCAGCACTGTCACGGCCACCTGGGATGCTGCTGCCCTCGAGATGTGGTCCCTGCTCAAGAACGGCCAGTGCCTAACTTTTTAAGAGTCTAACTTTTTAAGGCACTGGGATGCTTTTTGGAATGAATAGGACCTGTACTAAAGTAACAGCCTCCACTTCTCCCAAGAAGAAATCAGGTTGCTGCTACTTAAAATCAAAACGTTGGCAGAGAAGTTTTTAAACTAAATCCTGGGGAAATACCGGGAAGAGATGAAATGCCTCTAGTTTGGGGATGGCTCGTTTCTAAGAGATGAAGATGTAGCCGTAACACTTGCAGATGGAAGTGCAATAGGTCTGGCCGCTGAGAGGGTGACAATCAGGGCTCTTTTTGTAGAAAAAGCCCAGCAGGAACGCATTAGCATAATAGGCCACACCCAACATCAGAAACATCATTAGCCTATTAAGCCACACCCCATGACAGTGCAGCGCATTAGCCTATTAGGCCCATGTTCTCTCTGGGCGGCTCATGGCAAAAGGA
>NW_015211371.1:0-969 GCF_001447785.1 Gekko japonicus | reverse complement strand
AAATCCACAGTGACTTAGGCCAAGCGTGTACATGTTCAATCCCCCTGCTTGCTGTTGCTTAGCGTATTGTTCTCCTTCTTGGCCTTGCTTCTGTGGAGTTGGGAAGGGGGGGGAGAAACATCTTGTTAGCAAGTGTGTCTCAAAGGCAAGGACACATGACAACAAAGCCGCCGCATCACTCGCCCGCCGTAGCGAAAAAACACCCTCCGCCAGAGAGAGATTTCTATCGCGGTCCACGCCCCCCCTTGCAAAAAGGAAAAAAAAGATTTCACCATAGCTTTTTACCTCTGCAAGGTCAATCCTTTTAAAAAGGCCTATGTTCATTACGTCACCAAACAGAGTTGCTTGTACGGTTGCCAGCCTCCAGGTGGTGCACCCAAAAGAGTATCACGGGAAAAGCTGAATACAGGAATTAACGTAAGCCATTTACAAAGTCGTCACTTTAAATCTCTCAAGGGCTGCGGTCACACACACGAAACAATGCACTTTCAATCCACTTTCAGTCCACTTTCCAACTGGATTTTACTGTGTGAACTGGCAGGATCCAGTTGGAAAGCGCATTGAAAGTGGATTGAAAGTGGATTGTTTAGTGTGTGTGACTGCAGCCAAAAGCATCTATGTTGAAGGAATTGTACTATGAAGATTTTGTGAATGGTTTTTTTGGAGACACTTTAATATTTCTCTATTGAACTGTTATAGGAACCTCCTGGCATTTTGAACCTGATTTGGAACAAACACTGAACTTACATCGGCTGGAGCTTTATATTTGTAAACAGCTGGGTTCCGTAATCAATGGCTGTTTATTGTTGCTTTACCTTAAATATTTTGCATCTGGATTTTCACTGTTTTGCTATGATCTAAGTCACATACTTTGATTATATTCCAAGTGAAGCAGCATAGGTATTTTATCACGGCTTAGGTTGGTTTCTGCATTCAGCCTCCCAGGTGGTGGATGGAGATCTCCTGGGA
>NW_015211370.1:0-984 GCF_001447785.1 Gekko japonicus | reverse complement strand
GATGTCCTCATCGCCGTGGCCACCCCAGAGGACTTTGCCTCCCGACTCCGTGCCGTCCTCCACTGCTTTAACTTGGTGGGCCTTAAGGTTAAGAGGGAAAAGTGCCTCCTCGGGGTCCCAGAGGTTCTTGGGGTTCCGGGTCGATGCCTCCATCCTGCAAGAGACAAAGTAAAGGCTATTGTGGAGGCCCCCATGACCAACACCAAGATGCTTTTAGGGCTACTGAACGTTTACCACGCCTTTCTGCCCCACAAGGCGGCAGTTGCTGAGCCTCTGCACAGACTGCTGGACAAGTCAGCGCCATGGGCCTGGGTCCCCCGGGAGTCGGCGGCGTTCAGGAGTGTCAAGGTGCTCCTGATCTCAAATGAGGTGTTGACTCATTTTGATGAGTCACTGCCGGTGGTTCTTGCATGTGATGCCTCCCCTTGTGGCATGGGCACGGTCTTGGGCCACGTTCTCCCTGACGACCCAGAGGTCCCAGTGGCCTACTACTCCCAGACCTTGTCAGCCACTGAGTGGAATTACGCCCAGATCGACAGGGAGGGCTTGGTGATTGTGGCTGGAGTAAAAAAATTCCACAACTTTGTGTATGGGTGCCCCTTCACTATTGTTACAGACCATAAGCTGCTCCTTGGGCTCTTTGCTGCAGACAATCAGACCCCCCAGGTGCTCTCACCCAGGGTCCTCTGCTGGTCCCTCTTCCTGGCAGGATACAATTACCACCTGGTGCATCACCCGGGCAAGGCTATGGGGCACGCCAACACCCTCAGCTGCCTGCCTCTTCCATTCATGGAGGCCAATCCCGCTCCCACCCCTGGGGTCCTTTTGCTCGAGGGTTTCCCAGAACCAGCCCTGCAGGCCGCCGACATTGCCTGCTGCGCAGCCCGCGACCCCATTGTCTCCCAGGTCTTGGGCTGGGTGGTTAGGGGGTGGCTCACAGCCTCAGCAGGCTCAGAGTACACAGCTTTCGCCACTCGCAGGGAT
>NW_015211369.1:0-973 GCF_001447785.1 Gekko japonicus | reverse complement strand
AGTCTGTGCATGTATTGATTTTACCCCAGAGTAATCTATATTGAGTTACCTCACTAATTTTACCCCTGATTTCACTTGTCCTTTCCCCTCTGTTCAAGCAAATACTTTGTTATTTTTGAATTTCAAAAAGCTTTGAGTGCTATTTAAGTGGTTTAAGTTATAGGATGATCCCAACCCTTCCCTCAGATTCCTGGGATGAGCCAGGAACCAAAATATCATACTGTGACAGGGTGAGATAGGCAGAGTTCTTCAGCAAAGAAGAAAAACCATTACTAGGGTGGCTCAGTCACAAAAGGGAAAGAAAAATGGAGGGAAAAGCATGCTTCTGAGGGAGTGAAGAGGACGGGGCATCATAGTCTTCTACGGTATTTGCTACCTATCCCAGTTTAGCATCATCTGCAAATTTAATGAACATCCCCTCTGTTCCTTCATCGAAGTCATTTATAAAGATGTTGAACAACACAGGGCCCAGGATACTGGGCCCAGGACACTCCACTTGTCACTCTTCTCCAAGAAAATGAGGAACGATTAACAAGTACTCTCTGGGTGTGCTCTGTCAATCACTTACAAATCCACCTAACAGTAATAGGATCCAAACTACACATCCCTGAGGTATAATGCTGCTCCTCCCCACTTCCTTATTTGTCTGTTCCTTTTAAACAAGTTGTACCCCTCAATCCTAATATTCCAATTGCGAGTGTCATCCCACCAAGTTTCAGTAGTCCGTTTCCTGTATTAGAAATTCAAGTTCCTCCTGCTTGATTTAAACTTAGGTCTCACAGATCCTAGTCTGAAACTCTAACAACTATACCACAACGGCTTTCATCTGGTGGCTGCTGTTGAACAATAGCAAGCAGCTGGGCCTGGTGAGTCATGTCAGTCATGTGATAGCAAGTTACCCGGTGGTTACTGCTGGCCTGGGCTCCAATGAGTTCTCTCACCAAAGGCCCTGACCAGTGTTCCCTCTAAGCTG
>NW_015211368.1:0-978 GCF_001447785.1 Gekko japonicus | reverse complement strand
GTAAAGTCTGTCTTGAGCATAGTCCTGTGCCGAGCACCTTTGCACCTGCACCCTGACAGCTTGACCAATGAACCTTGTGGCTTCCTTTATCCAACAACTCAATCATTTCATATCCCAGAGAACAGGCACTTATCTCCCAGGGTAGTTAAACTGATGGATTCATAAAGCACAGAGTTGCTTGCCATTCATCTCCTTTTCCTTCTTGCACAGTTGGATGCATCCTTTAAATGGTCAGCATCAGATAAACTGCCCCGGCTGCTTTTTGCATCTGTCCTTTCGGTTGCTTGCATTGTGTAAAAGAAAAAGAAAGTCTATGAAGTTGTTTTATATTCTGCATTTTCTTTCTGTAATTGTCATGGCACTGATTCCGAATATTGCCCCCAGCCTACCAGCAGCAAGGACTGAAGCTGAAATACCATGCGAAAGTGCATGGGACCTGGAAGTGAGCAGACCATGTGAGACAAAAAAAACATTTTTGGGCTGCAGTCACACGGAGCATTAGCCACGCTACTGAGATGGATGATAGGCGGATTTTTCCAGGCGCAATCACACTGCAACATCTGGGAAGCGTAGAGCTCCCATGGCGAACCCGAGGCTTCCCGCCGAAGATGCGGAGTTAAAAACTAGTACCTCTGAGGTACTAGTTTCCGGAAACCGCGGGGCAAGGGCTGGCGTCTGATCCCGTTTCCGATGGTAGTCCCCTGGCATCCGGCGCCCACCCATGTCCTGTCGCAAACAGGGTTTTTTCCCCCCAAGTCTCTGCAGGATGCGCACAAGCACCCAACGGCGTATGCGCATGAAGAGGAAAGCGAAAGTTCTGTTGCTCCGCAGAATCGCGCATGCCGTTGGTGAGATCGCGCCGCGCCGCTTCTTTGCCGCGCTGCAGGATCGTCATGTGATTGCCACCTTGCCCCTACCCACAGGACCTCAACGGGACCTGTGACTGGGGGGCCGCACGTTATTTTGCTCTGGGCCAAA
>NW_015211367.1:0-973 GCF_001447785.1 Gekko japonicus | reverse complement strand
TTCCCTTCCCGTCCCTTCCCTTCCCTTCTGATGCTAACACAAGGCCGGTGGCCTGGAAGCTGGAGGAGATGGCCATCTCGGGGGCCATCTGGAAAGCTAGACAGGCAGGACCAAGAGGTAGAGGAGGAAGGAACAAGTCCTTGTGTTCTCACCCTTTCACTGTTGCAGAGGTATTCTGAGATAGTGGTTGGAATATCACATTGGGGAGCCCTGGGTTCACATGCACACTAAACCATGTGTTGTGGTGTGGTCCCTGGCTCCGGTCAGTCTCGGTTCCTCGGCCCGTCCCCATTGCCAGGCTCCTGGGATGAGCCATTGTGGCAGGCAAGGACAACCTGCAATCCTAATTCCATGATTTATCGATTTATTTTTGACTACATGTGTTCGTGAGCATATATTATTTAAGTTTTACAAGTCTATGTGACCCCAGAAATGGTGGTTGGTTTTGTTTTTGTTTTTTTAAAAAAAAGAATTCAATTTCCCCCCCCCCTTCAACCGAGGAGATTTGCCTACGTGCAGATATTACTTTAGAATTTATTCAGCCCCTCCCAACATTGCTTTTACAGCAAGAGCAAAAACTGATCCTTCCCCCCCTGTATGCCAGGAAATAATAACCCTTGGGAGCTATATGTAGCTCTCTGAGATGGCACCCATAGCTCTCCTGAGCACCATTCCCCACGTGGCACCCAGCCAGCCTATGTTTTAAGAAAGTGGGGAAGACCCTTGCCCAGTGGGGACTGTGGTTCGCCGTTGGTTCCCACCTCAAGAGCACTGTCAGCAGAGGAAGAGAAAAGCCTTAAGCCTTCCTGAGGTACTGGCCTCACGCCAGGGATGGCAGGAGACAAGGTTCCTTTGGTTGATGGTATTTGGGGATGTGGCACTTTTCGACGTGCAGAACGAGGACCACTGCTCTGTCGAAACTGGGATAGCTCCCCTTCTGCAGACTTCACAGCGGTGGCATTGCCAACCTCCA
>NW_015211366.1:0-975 GCF_001447785.1 Gekko japonicus | reverse complement strand
AAGGGTAGCCATGTTGGCCTGCATTAGTACAGCTGATTTTATACTCCGCTGTACTCTGCCCTAAGGAGTCTCAGAGAGGCTTACAATCGCCTTCCCTTTCCTCGCCCCACAACATACACCTTGTGAGGCAGGTGGGGCTGAGAGAGTCCTGACATAACTGGGACGGGCCCACGGTCACCCAGCTGGCTTTTAAGGAGGAGCGGGGAATCGAACCCAGTTCCCCAGATTAGAGTCTTCTGCCTCCAGTAGCACCTCAGAGAGCAAAACGATTTCTGGGGGTATAAGCTTTTGAGAGTCAACGGGAGCCTTTCGTACTGGCTTCAGGGGTGATGAGCTTTGTATTAGACCAGGGGTGTCAAGCATCAGGCCCGGGGACCAGAACCGGCCCGTTCAGGGCTCTTGTGCGGCCCGCGAGCAACTGATGCAAGGGAGGAAGTGCGGGTGAGTGGGTGGAGCCACTCCATTGTGGCTTCAGCACGGCAGAACAACCTCGTCTGCGGCAGTCAAGCATCATGGGAGCACCTACCCACACTGGCTGCACTGCTCCCTCTCCAGTCCGCCTCTGGGTTTTCCTCTGCACTCCCTTCCCCCGACCCATGGGACCCTGCAGTGAGGATACACCAACTCAGAGCTTACCAGCTGCTGTCCTTTATACGGTTTCTATCTCCAGGAGCTGGCATTACGTTTCATGGCACATGTGCCCTGGCCAAACAAAGTGACAATTATGTCAGATCCAGCCCGCATAACAAATGAGTTTGACACCACTGTATTAGACTTACTTCACCGAGGAATGAGCCGTCTTCTGCTTCTTCAACCAGGGAAGGTAGAAGAGACAGCGACCCTCGCTTCGACAGCTGCAACGTACATGGAGAGATACAGCCCAGTTAACCAGAGCCGCAGAAAGGTTCCTTTATTCTGTCCTCTTCAAATCCGGTGTTCAGCCACTTTCCCACACGTGCTAAGGCACCAACTAAC
>NW_015211365.1:0-1022 GCF_001447785.1 Gekko japonicus | reverse complement strand
TAAATGCCGTGATAGAAGCCTGCTCAACTGATTGTTTCAAAGAATCCTCACAGTAAGAATAATAGCGTCATCTGTGCTGATGACAGCCCAGCTCCCCACATAGGAAAGGACTGGCAAAGAACCGCCTTGGAGGTCTGCTCTCTCTCTCTCTCTCTCTCTCTCTCTCTTCCCCTCCCTGGCTGACCTTCATGCGCAAACACAATGCAGCCCTTGCTTAAACTGGAGGCCTGATGCACGCTTTCCATGCACACGGCCAGGCGTTCTTTCCCCAGCTGTGGTCCCCAGTCCTGTCCCTAATGAACCCGCCTGACCATTGTGGTCATCTTCAGAGGCCCTCCTTCTGGCACCTCTGTCTTCTGAGACCAGGCAGGTGGCACCCTGGGGACAGGGGCTTCTTAGTCGTGGCCCCAAAGCTCTGGCACCCCAGGGAGATTCATTTGTCCCCTTCTGTTGCCATCTTCCACCCGTGGGTGAAGACTTTTTTTTCCTTTTGTTTTTGATATTCTGCATGTATTTTAACTATTCTTTAGCTCTTTCAAGATTTGTTTCAATGTTGTATGTTTGGGAAGCTGATTCCAAAGGGTTTATACTGTTATTTTATTGTGTCTGTTTTTTAAGTTGTTAGCCGTCTTGTAAGGGCCGTAAGGTGGGATACAGATGTTGTACATAATAAACAAATCAGTCTCTTCTTCTCAGGGCATGTCATTTGTGGGACTGGGCCATGGCTGATGACTCTCTTCAAGGTGTACATCGGCCTCCCATTTGAAGCGCGCTCTGATGCTCGTGTGTTTAAGAGCCATCCAGGAAGGGGCGGTTGGAGCTCCCAGAATCTCAGTTGGCATGTGGGTTTTACACACTAGCAACTCTGTCCAGAGCTGCACAATTACTCTTACACAAGTAGCAGCATTTGGCGAGCAACAGGCACCAGGAAAAAGCCTTGGAGTACAGTTACCCAATCCAGACACTATTTATAAACAACAATAAAGTTTATTTAGTACAGGCTTAGCAATCAGACTACAAAG
>NW_015211364.1:0-1242 GCF_001447785.1 Gekko japonicus | reverse complement strand
AGAAAGGGCTTCCCCTCACCTGCTGGCTGCAGCGGCTCCGTCCTCCTCCTCCCTGCCCCGACCAGACCAAAGCGCTGGGAGCGGTGCGCGTGCACACTCGCCTTGCCTCGCAGACACGCCAGAGCCAGACTGGGCAGGCAGCCATGGGACTCGCGTCCACTGGCCCTATCAGGCAGCAGGAAGGCAGAAGGGCGGGTGCCTGTCTGCAGCCGGCCGAGCAGGGCGCAGCCAAGGTGGAGGCTTCTCCTCTCCTCGCTCCCCTCCACCTGCCCCACTCCTGGCAGGGTGAACTTCCCCCTCAGGTGGGCCTTCCTGCCTCGCTCCTCCTCCTTCCCCCAAGGGCAGCTGAAGGGACGCCGCTGTAAGTTGCTTTAAACTGCCCTCCCCTGGCGCAGGTGGGCCAGAAATGGCAGCAGCAGGGAGGCAGGCTCCTTACTGCCGGAGTGATGCTCTGCCCCGCTCCGGCAGGAAATGACCCCTGTATAGAAGCATTATAATTTATGCTTCAATAAATCAGTTCATCTTCAAGGTAGCACAAGTCCTTTTGGGGTTTTGATGCAAGAGGCCCACACTTAAGAGTCAGAAGTGCTGCTCAAATTTGTTCAGTATGAAAGTCATACATTGTTTTTGCCCACAGAATCAAAGACCTTAAAAGCCATATCTTTGGTTGGAGCCTAGTGTTCATGAGTTAACTCAGAATACCCAGAAAGCTGGATACTACCAGCTTTTCTGTTGTCCTCTCTGATTCACTTCTTCACTACAGCTCCTGATCTGCATGGCTTTGGTCAATGCAGGTTCTATAAGTGTTGTGCAATGCCTTTTCAGGAGCTGCGGTGGCTCAAGTGGTTAAGACGCTGAACTGCAGGCTGTGGAAGGTCAGTAGTTCAGCGGTTCAAGACCCGGGTGCCGCATGATGGGGTGAGCTCCCATCGCAAGTTCCAGCTCCTGCCAACCTAGCAGTTCGAAAGCAAGAAATTGCAAGTAGATAAATAGGTACCACTTCGGTGGGAAGGTAACAGCGTTCCGTGCGCCTTGGTGTTTAGTCATGCCGGCCACATGACCACGGAAACGTCTTCGGACAGCGCTGGCTCTTCGGCTTTGAAACGGAGATGAGCACCGCAACCCTAGAGTCGGATTCGACTGGCTTTCGAGCAAGGGAACCTTTACCTTTACCTTTAATGCCTTTTCAGTGGTCAATAGGGGTCACTTCTTTGTTCATACCTAAATTTTCAGTTGATTGGA
>NW_015211363.1:0-971 GCF_001447785.1 Gekko japonicus | reverse complement strand
ATATTTCCGGATTTGGACTTGGCAACCCTGCAATACAGGTTTCCTTGGAGCCACTGGGCCTCCCCAGAACCTGTAGGCTGCACCACAGTAGACCCATGATCATGACAGAACTCTAAGGAGTAGCACATTTTTTTCAATGGGATTTCAGTCTACAGCCAAATCTATCCAGTAAAGTATTTGCAATTAACTTCACTGTTGGGTTGTAGTATTGGTCTCCACCATTTGAATACTAGTTGACTTGAAAGTCAGTACTTTCCGGCAGATCACAACACACTCATGTTTCTCTAAATGGTTTTGCACTGTGCATTTCACCTAACGGGCACTTTCAGATGACAGAATGCACTACACACCAACAATCGTTGTTAACAGATTTGAAGACTTTGGCTTGGATCCAGCAATACAGAAACAGAAATTGGCTTAGTGTAGTTCTTTGCGCACAAAATTTTGTACAACACCTCAGCCTTTCCTCCTTGTGGGCTTTCCTGTGTTATGTTCATTAAAAATAGTAGTTGAAAAATCTGGAGGTAGATATGTTGGACATAAACCGATGTAATATAGCACTGACCACTAGAGGGTGCAAAACACATGTGGGAAAGGGGGGGGGACAAGAAAACATGAACACAGAAGCGAGGAAAAAGCATGCGGGAAAATCTTATATCTTGTAGTGCCAGAAACTTCTTGCACCATATTTTGTGCAAGAGAAAAAAATCCTTTGGGGAGTACAAGGGGCTAGTTTCAGGGGTTTTCTCCCATACTTATGCAAGCACTTATAGAAATCTTCCAGTGGAATCGAGCCTTTGACTTGCACGTTGTATGTTTGGTGATTGTTGTTGTTTGTGTGTGCGCACACTGAAATATACATGGGAACACATTCAAATGTGCAGTCGCCTACCGGCTCTCTGCTTCGGCTCAGCTGAGTGCGAGGTGTTTAAGCTCACACTGTGTAATGATGCACGCCGTTAATTTCACTG
>NW_015211362.1:0-1020 GCF_001447785.1 Gekko japonicus | reverse complement strand
CGTTTTTATTGGAAAATAGGCAAATTTGCCTTTTATTAACATAAAATTAGACTATGTGAAAGAGTTGCATGCGGCTCCCGAGCTGCAGTTTGGCCACCCCTGCTCTAGGTCATTGCTAGTGGCCGCTGAGGGGCAGGTAGAGGGAGGGGGAAATCTGATGAGTTCTGTATGCTTTTGAATTACCTTCAGCTTGGAAGCAAAGCAAGGGGGGAAATCGCCACAAAACCACTCTAAAAAAACTTGGGTAAACAGTGAGCGGACAGCAAACTGAGCGCTGGAGGGAGAAAAAACATTGCAGATTGGGGGGTGGATTGGACACACATGTTGAAAGTGATGGGAATGCAGAATGACAAAGAAAGCCCAATGGACATACGCGGTGAAAGCGAGGGAAGACACCAATGCATATTAGCCCTCTGTGTTCGAGAGCCAGTTTGGTGTAGTGGTTAGGAGCATGGATTCTAATGAGAGAACCAGGTTTGATTCCCCACTCCTCCACATGCAGCTGGTGGTGTGACCTTGGGTCACTTACAAGTTCTCTCAGAGCTGTTCTCTCATGAGCAGTTGGAAGAGCTCTCTCAGCCCCACCTACCTCACAGGGTGTCTGTTGTGCGGAGGGGAAGGGAAAGGAGTTTCTAAGCCACTCTGAGGGCGTTGATCACACACACAATTAGCCATGCCATAGGCACGAATGCCAGGCGGAGTTAAAGGGTGCAATCAGATGCGAACATCTGGGAAGCGCCCTGCACCTGTTAGCAACCCATGTTGCTTCGCTGCAGAAGCGGAGTAAAAAGACACTGGCGAAAGTCCAGTAGCAAATGGGTTGCTACAGGTCATGGACGGACTTTCCCCTGTGTGATCGCTCCAGTGTGCTCTCGTGGCATTGGGATGGGCTGATCAGCCCTGCTTAGCTTCTGAGAGGTGATAAGATCAGACTAGTTCGGGCCATTCAGGTCAGGACACTCTGATGTTACACAGATGTATAATGGCAAATTCCGTTGATAGGCATTAAAGGCCCCGGTC
>NW_015211361.1:0-971 GCF_001447785.1 Gekko japonicus | reverse complement strand
ATAACAATGCTTACAGAAGGCGGAACCAAGACTAGTGTTGTCATCAGATGATCTATATTGGTGGTTGGCTCGTCTTGGTCTCTATATTGAGGCAACAGCACAGGCTGTTGGTGGTAAGCCAAGGACCAGGGCACTGTCACTTCTCAGTTATTTGATGTTATTTGGTGTGGCTCCTTAGTCAAAGGCCTGGTGGAAGAGCTCCATCTTGCAGTCCCTGCCGAACTGTACGAGGTCCCAAGGGCTCGATCTCTTCTGGGAGCTCATTCCACCAGTACGGACCCACCACTGAGAAGGCCCTGGCCCTGGTTGTGGCCAACGAAACTGAGGGATTACAGCTAGTGAAAAGAACCAAAAATCTTGAAGCCGTAACGGTGTACAAAACGCTTATAATCTCACAATAATAATACAAAAATGAACAGTCAAACTGAAAAATTATAATTCCCAACAAGTGTCAGATAGATGGACGAACTTCTCCGGGGTTTTGGCATTCGTTTTGTGTGCCCGTTGATGGAAGGATTTGTTATGTAAGAACATGTTCAACGTATAGGCTGTTAGTACCTTTGTATTGTATTTACACATTATGGAATAAGAAGCAACACTATCGCATCTTGATGTCTGGAGGACGTTCTTCACGAAACGAATGCCGAAACTCTGGAGAAGTTCGTCCATCTATCTGATACTTCCTGGTTGTGGCCAGCCTGGCATCTTTAGGACCTGGGGGGCCCATCGATTTCGTGACCCTGAGTGCAGTGCTCTCTGGGGAACGTGTGGGGAAAGGTGTCCTCTCAGGTATGTCTATGTTTATTTGGATTTATATCCTGCCCTCCCCTTGACGGGCTCAGGGCAGGTTCCAACAATATAAGTAAAGGCCAACAATATAAAATTCAATACAGTTAAAACCACATTAAAACCTATAAAACATACATGTATGTGGGCCCCCGACCCTAAAGGGCTTTAAAGGTAAGTACCAG
>NW_015211360.1:0-988 GCF_001447785.1 Gekko japonicus | reverse complement strand
CCAATCTCTTCTTCTTCTTCTAAAGTCATCGAAAGTGGGCATTTGTAATTTCATCTTGTACCTTTTTAAAAAAAAAAATGATTCTGGAGCAATCTCGATGTCCCCAATATGGCACTTTCCTTCTTTACATTTCGTTCTGTTTTGTTGTGTGTGTTGAAAAAATTGATTTATTATTTTTTTTAAATTAAAAAGTCGATTTTAAGTACATTATTTCAATGTGTGTGGAAGCATAAAGGCACGCCATTGTCAGCTATGCCGCTGCCCTGGCAGGTGGAAGGTGGGGAAGGCTGATGAATAGTCTGTTGCTGAACTGGAATTTTAACTTTTGTTTCCTCGGGCCTCGTCTTATCTGCTAGCCTGGGCCCGTGACCTTGGTACCTTGCTGCTGACGCTTTAGCTGGGAACGCAGACCCGTTAGCTTAGGCGGACTTCAGGTTACTCCCTGATTGGCTCAGCCCCATCAGGGGACCCTGTTTTGAATTGTGTATGACTTCTCCTTTCGCCCGCTTGCAATCAGTTCTGGCACAGAACGTACCCACAGATGACCTGCCTTTATTGTACTCAATAAACTTGATCCTTCTGAAGGAACGTAATTGAGAACGGATTGCGGCGGGACTCTGACAGCCACTGAGTGGCGGATCTTCTGCTTGGCAAAGAAGAACCAGCTTCCGAGTGGCTTCAGTCCAGCAAAGCCAAAGGTCACAGGGTTCCCAGCTCTGGGTTGGCAAATACCTGGAGATTTGGGGTGTGAGGGTCTACAGGAATATACCCTTCTTAGATGGTGTGCTGCACGTGGTCGCCTTCCTCCAAGGGGCGGGATCCTGGGCCAGGTGAGATGGAAAAACCGTTCCTGTCCTCAGCCATAGGCCTGGTGGAACATCTCTGTACAAGTGTACAAGGTCCTGCAGGGCGTGGAGGTCTCCGGGTAGAGAGTTCCACCAGCCAGGGGCCAGGGGCGGAAAGGCCCTGGCTCTGGCCGAGGACAGCC
>NW_015211359.1:0-992 GCF_001447785.1 Gekko japonicus | reverse complement strand
TCTTCTTTTTCTTCTTCTTCTTCTTCATGGGTTTTTGGCTATCTTCCCTAAAGTAAAATATTCCCATAACTCTTTTCTCCATTGCTGCATCGATAGTCTTAAAGGTGCCCCTGGACTAACTTTGTTCCTGTCAGCAAGCTGCCAAATGTTTTAATTGTTCTTATACGCATTCTGGTACCTGAGTTCGGCATTGTACCTATCTCTGTCTTTTCTCCCCCCTCCCTAGACATCCGCTCATATAACCATGCGCATATATTCATAGTGGTTGCATTCTTGTTAGTCTACGCCAGCCTGCTGCTGTAACGTTATCATTTCCAAGGTCACAGGTGGTCACGAAGAGAAGTCTGCTTTGCTTTGCTTTGCTTTTAATGAGTAGAAACTGTGGGAAGCGTTTTGTTGTGATAACACAATTTCTGTTGCTTTCTCAGGGTTTTGGGCGCGTAAACTGCTGTTTGGGCGCGAGCGGGAATCATGTGTATTGGCTGTATTGATTATGAATTTGCTTTAACCTTTCCTGCTCAATGAGCTAGCGTTATTCTGAACAGTGATTCTGTTCAGTGACTCATGGCTTCAGTAAAGTAACCCTTTTCTACAAGTGTCTACTCCGTTGATTCGGTGGGACCTGACAGTTCCGCTGCTTCAGACCAGCACGGCTGACCACCTGAATATACCGCATATGTTATGGCAAAACAGTTTAATCCAACACATAGTGAATTAATAATAGATATATTGTTCGTTTGCTTCACGGTGCTACGAAGGGAGGGCAAAGCCTCTCCCCCACCCACACCTGTCTTCTTGCTGATATTTGTCGGACTAGTATCTGAAGGTCCCGAGTTCGAATTTTCACTTGTGCTATGGATGCTTGTTGGGTGACCTTGGGCCAGTCACACACATTCTCTCAGCCTCGCCTACCTCAAAGGGCGGTTGTGAGGATAAGATAGTGTTAGGTTTTAGGTATTCTTAAGTATAGAGCTGCGGTGGCTCAAGTGGTT
>NW_015211358.1:0-887 GCF_001447785.1 Gekko japonicus | reverse complement strand
CCCCCCCCCATGTGGCAGGAGCCGGAGTTGATCTATGTTTTGTTAATAATCCTGATCACTGGGTTATTATTATTGACTGTCAATATTCACACAGGCTGTTCAAGATTTCTCAGGGCAACCTGAGATGTTCCGTCAAGAAATGGAAGAACAGAAAGCGTGAGCATCCTGTACCTTCTATACTCAATGCATCTTTCAAATATCTACATGCACAGTGAAGTGTGTAAACTCCCAATATGAGATCAGCTTCAAAATCTTTCTGCAAGGGGAGATATTATAGACTTCATTTGGACAATCCCTCCTCCATTTTCTTCTTTTTAAAATGTTTTGTGGGTTGTGTGTATGTGTGTGCGTGCATGTATGCTTGCATGCCTGGAAGTTATGGTGACTTCTGGCGACCCGTAGTGGGATTTGGACGTGTCAGAGATGGCTTGATGGCTTGCCTCTGTGTTCTGATCCATGGTATTCCTTGGAGGTCTCCCTTCCAATTACTTGCCAGGGTCAGCTCAGCTTAGCTTCCGAAATCTGATGATATCGGGCTTGCCTGGTCAGGGCACAATCCCTCCTCAGTTTTCAATGCTGTGGAAAGGCTCTCTCTTTGGAAAATCAATTATCTACATGATTCTTGTCTTTTAGGAGAAATATAGAGATGTTTCTTTTTTCTGCCAGGATTTAATTGTGCCTTTTCATGATGGGTTTAAAATGGGCTTTTGACAGCAAGTTCTTATTAACATTATTAAGGGGAAGGGAATGTCTTTTTCCAAAATTCACTTTTTCTTTTTTTTAGGAGATAGCCACTGATTCCTTTTAGTCTTTTCCCTCTGTTCTAAAAGGGGGATTCGCCTTCATTTATGTTTTTTTTTTGTTTGTTTATTATGAGATTTATAACC
>NW_015211357.1:0-991 GCF_001447785.1 Gekko japonicus | reverse complement strand
TCTGGGGTATGTATGGGGAAAGGCGATCCTTCAGGTACGTCCCTGATGGCACTTTCCACCAGCACTAGTATAGACTACTGTGTCCTGGATGAGCATGCCCAACTACTGAGATCTGCATCAGAGGCCTAGCTCTCGCCTCCCTTCTGTGTGTGATTAATAAAAGCAGGGCCTTTTCTGTCATGGCACCTCATTTAGTGAATGCACTTCTGTGATGGATGAGCAGATGTCCTGCCCCTTTCTGTCAATCACAAGTCTCCTCTGTGTGTGTGTGTGTGTGTATAACAGCCAACCAGGGCCCATGGATGACTGAAGGGAGTGGCAGTAAGAAAAAAAATCTGTCAGCTCTGGTTGGATAGGTTTTGCATCTCCGGAGTGTTAGGCTGGGGAGATACTGTCTCAGGAGACCTTGTATGTCTCAGTATCTGACCTTGAGTAAAACAGGCAAAAACAGTGAATGTTTTCAGATAGCATTTATGCCTTCAAAGGGGTAGGCTGGAAGTAATCCCTTCTTAGAAGACCTTGTATGTCTCAGAGCCTGGTTTTCAGGGAAAGCAAGCTAAGTTGTTGTGGGATTTCCAGAAGGCGCTCATGTTTATGCTATGAGATTCCTAAAGCTGTGGAAAGGCTGAAGGCCAAAGATTCTCCTTGGGAATAAAAGCTTGACTGATAATGGCTCTCTGTGCCCCTAAACCGCCACCTAAAACCTTATTACTCTGTGAGCCCAGCAAATTCTGTGTGTTGTATATAGTTTCAAGTCTCTTTATTGTATAGTCTTATTTCATTTTAGGAAGTTAGGGTTTTTTTTCTGGCTTACCTCAAGCCTCATCTGGAATTACTGCTTTCAGAATCCACTTAGGACCTGTCTTGTCAGGTGTATAGGTTAGGGTAGAGGCCCTACGGGTCAAACTACAGAGCATACTACCTCTTTTTAACGGCATTTAAAACTCAGCCTTCACACTGTTCCATAATCATCTGCCTGGCATCAAGCCTG
>NW_015211356.1:0-1014 GCF_001447785.1 Gekko japonicus | reverse complement strand
CAAACCAGGGGGGTTGGCAACCCTAGGGGGGCACTATATCACTGTATGCATGTATAGGTGTTATCTCCTTGAATTAGATGCCTCTCTTCGTCTTTACCTGGGAGCTGTCCTCTGACCCGTCCTCTCTCTCTGGCCCTTTGTCTCTCCACTTTGCCACATGGCTCTTCGTGGAGCCACACGTCTCTACAGATCTCTCCTGTAGAAACAATACTCTCATACTCTCACATATATGACATCAGATTATCTGGCCATTTGTGATAGGGGCGGTATTTTTCAGATTAAGCGTCTCTCTCTCTCCTTTTGACTGCAACCTGAACGTGGACAGAATCCACTTGAATCAATGTCATCTTGTTTGAGTCCAGTGACACCTTTAAGACCAACAAAGTTTAATTCTGGGTATAAGCTTTTTGTGTGCATGCACACTTCACCAGAACATGTACACGTACACGAAAGCTTACACCCAGAATCAGTGTTCCCTCTAAGCTGAGTGAGTGTGAGCTAGCTCACAGTTTTTTAGCCTCCGGCTCACACATTTTTGTCTTAGCTCAGGAAGGACGGCTCCAGAGGAAACTGATTTATGCAGTAGCCAAATTGCTCGCTCACAGTTTTCATGCCAGGAGCTCACAAAGTAGAACTTTTGCTCACAAGGCTCCACAGTTTAGAGGGAGCATTGCCCAGAATCAAACTTTGCTGGTCCTAAAGGTGCCACTAGACTCAAGCTTTGTTCTGTTGCTTCAGACCAACACAGCGACCCACCTGATTCTCACTTTTCACAGTTTACTTCCTGGGAAATTGATTTTACTGCACTTGGTATCGCGCTTCTATGACTAGACAAACTCTGCTAGATTTGACCAAATATCCCCATTGACTCATTTGAACAGTATTTGTGCATTTGAGGTGATGGCGAAAGGAAGCGGCAATTCCCATTTACGCAGTACACACTGGACAATTTTATCAAGATCAAGTTAGAAGATGAAGTTATGGAGCCCTCCTGAGCAGTGTTCCCTCTAAGCT
>NW_015211355.1:0-1186 GCF_001447785.1 Gekko japonicus | reverse complement strand
CTAGGATTGTTGTGAGGATAAAATGGGGATGGGGAAAACCATGCACAACACCCTAAGCTCCTTGGAAGAAGGGCAGGATAAGAATGTTCTAGACAGATCGTTGTTGTTTGGTTTATATCACAATTTTAGTCCTCAGTGTGGATTATAACATAAAAAAAATACTCTGTTAAATTCTTCCCCTCCTCACGCCAATTCCCAGGAGGGAAAAGATGCTCCGCAGCCAGCTAGAAGTCCAAGAACTTCACAGGAGGTTTGCCTGGAGGGGTTCAAGTGTCCTTGAAGATAATTTGATGGGAATTCAGGATGACAACCTTTAAAACCAACTTAATAAATAAACCTCAATAAATACAACCTAATACATAAAACTAATACCTAAGTAATACCTGGATCGCCCAGGCTAGCACAATCTTGTCAGATCTCGGAAGCGAAGCAGGGTGTCATAAGTGGGGAGAGATGTTCTGATTGTTTTGCATTCCTTTCCATGCGCTTCACTGCTTACCAGCTGCAATGCTTATCTGTAAATGAGGTACTGGAGGAGTGTGGTGTCTAACTTCCGTGGGATCGTTTTGGTTCCCAGCTTCTGCTACCGTTAGCAACTTTCCTGAATCCCGCGCGCGGGAGCCCATCTAATTGGGTATTGCTGGGGGGGGGCATACGAATGCCCTATATCCTATTATGCGCATAGGTTGCGCGCCATTCCTAACAGTGTTCATGTTACTGCATCTGTGGCTTTTCAATAAAAGTAAAACCTTCTTGGAAGCGTGTACTTCGTTGTTTTGCTGTGGGTCCTGGCTAGTATCTGGAGGGGAGAGCATTGTTTTGCTGTGGGTCCTGACACAGGGTCAGCCCTGGCTAGTATCTGGAGGGGAGAGCAACTAGGAAGTCCATGTCTCTTGCCTTGAAAGCCCAACGGGGTCACCCTACGTTTGCTGTGACCTGATGGCACTTTCCAACAGCCCCCACACAGGCAGGAAATAGAAAATTAGTGCAGTGCCTGCTGTGGTGACTTTCCAGTTGCAGGGACCTTTCCCCCCGCCCCTTCATTCCCCCTGCATGCTTGAACTGGGCTTCAGATGTTGCTTTGTTGGTAGTTTTTTTTTTGGGGGGTGGCTGCTGAGCCATGTCCATCGGGTCCATTCCTCCCAGAACTAAAGATCTTTCCTTGGTAACACAGAGGTGCTGCCCA
>NW_015211354.1:0-992 GCF_001447785.1 Gekko japonicus | reverse complement strand
ACCACTCAAACAGTGGGACACCTTGCAGGCAACCTGGGGTTTGGCATTTCTTTAATGATCATTAGTGAGCTAAATGTTGGCTTCTGCGTTGAACCACGTCAAAAAATTTCAGGGATCTCACCTTCCTGGAGTTTCCCCCCTCAATAGTAACAGCTGTCTGCATGTGGCAGGACATGTTCAAGGACAACCACATCCTCTTTTGGTGCAATGATCAGGCAATTTTCAGATTCACTAACTGACAGTCATCACGCTTCAAGCAGGTTATGCGGTTAGTGCGCAAATTTGTTTTGACTTGCCTCATGTCTAACATCTGTTTCTCAGCACGATACATGCAGGCACCAGAAATGACATTGCGGATGTCTAGTCTCAATTTCAGGAGAGGTTCCAGGCCCTGGCCCCCAAAGCGAACCAGCATCTGGACTCCTTTCTGGAGAAAATCTGGATGCTTGGGAGCAATTAAACATTCAGGGAGTCTTTGGGTCTCTGGCACCATCTACCTGCTGGACCTATGAGCATGCGGTCTCAGCCTTTCTGGCCTTTGTGGAGTCATTGGAGGTGGTGGAACTGGGGCTTGTCTCCAAGGCAAGTATTGCAGTATTTGGCCCACCTTAAGGTAAGTGGGCTCACCCCGAGGACCACGGGCATTACTTGTCAGCCAGTTTTTTTATACAGTAAGGCTTGTGGGTTCCAGCCGTGACCCAAGCCAAGCCAGGAGTACTGTTTGTGAACCAAACTGGTTCATGGTTCATGGCCCTGCAAACAAGATTTGCAAAATCCTGAAAAACAGCTGAGTGGCAGGGAGCAGCTTGCTCCCCACCACTCAGCTGTTTCAGGTTGTCTTGTGCATTCCCTTTAAACAAGACAGCCTGCTGTGTAATTATTTTCCGGGCTTCCTTGTGCTGTCTCTTTAAAACTTAAAGGGACTGCACAGGACAGACCAAAAAAGCTGAGCAGCAAGGAGTGCCTCCCTGCCATACAGCTATTTTTGGGCT
>NW_015211353.1:0-995 GCF_001447785.1 Gekko japonicus | reverse complement strand
TCCTGCTAACATCTCTTCATTACGGACTTTCTCCTAGCCAGTTAGACAAACGTCTTCTTCTCTCTCCTCTTGTTCTCTTCTTAATAAACTGCCTTTATCATTTAAACAGCTTGTGCTCCACTTTACTGCACATCTACACTCTGCCAACATTTATTTTATTTATTTATTTATTACATTACATTTATTAATTTCCTAATCCTCACGATTGTGACTGGCTAGGAGAAAGTCCGTAATGAAGAGATGTTAGCAGGAGTAGGAAAAACCCAATTGAGCCAATCAGCAGATAGGAAAGAGACTATTTGAAAATAGTAGGAAGTCCCTAATCTCAATATGCTAATTAGTTGCCCCCTGCAAGATGTTCCTGTCTATTTCTTTATCTATGCATGATAGGCCTTGCATATTCCACCAACATCTCTAATAACTGCTATTGGCCTCCACTCATGTTTTTGGTGTTATGTCTGTTTATATGTTTTTATTGAACTATTGTACATATATTTTATTTTAAATGTTGTTAATGCCAAAATGCTTTAATGTTTGATGTCTACTGCCTTGGGGAGCTTATTTGGGTGGAAAGGTGGCTTAGAAATGGTTTAAATAAAATACAATAAATAAATTTCAATGAAGGCCTGGTAAATGTGCCAAAAGTTTCAGTATCCCTGATTGCTGAATCTTGAGGGGTTTTTTTTAAGTTAAAAGTACTTTAATTTGGTGTATGGACGGGCGGCGCGGCAGGGAAGGACATGGCCCACACCACCTGGCCCTCCTGGAGGCCTCCCAGTAGTTTGTGACAACAGATCAGGCAGCGGAGGCACTCGCTCCTGGCATAGCAGCTGCCGCCACCCCGCCACCACTTGGTCCTCGGCCACTTGCGAGTCTGCCGGGGCCCTGTGTCATCACCCTGCAATGCGGAGCACTCGTTGGAGTGGACGGGGACTGCATAAACAGCTCAGCCAGGAGGGACGAGGAGGTGGCCTCCTCCTCTTCAGGGCACTCCA
>NW_015211352.1:0-990 GCF_001447785.1 Gekko japonicus | reverse complement strand
GCACATGCAGTGGAGCTCTCACCCCCACCTCGCCCTTCCATCAGGTTCCATCCCTGATCCATTTGGGACCACTCCCCCCACATGTGTCGCTGGCTGGCTCACGGTCCACTCCCGCTCTCTTCCCCTCCCCTTTTCGCCGCAAGATCTACTCGTCTCGCCGGACAGGTAACGTATCATCCACCAACGGTATTCCTGCTAATGCAAAAGTCGCTGCCTTTTCCTCCCTAATTTTCCTAGATCTGCATTGACTATACTCTAATACAACTGCATTGTATGCTCTAATGATGATAGTGGTAGGCTTGATAATAGTAATAATTATTATTTCCAGGTTTTAACACGGTTTTCGAGGAATAAGCTTTCGAGAGACAAGCTCCCTCAGTCAGACAAAATGCATCATACTCCTCCTTCATGGGTAGAATATCCATAGCATTAAAACCTGGAAATAACAACAACAACAACAACAACAACAACAACAATAATAATAATAATAATTGTATGGCTGTGTGTGTAGTGTAGCCAGAAGATCCTAGGATTGTCTGGCAGCCCAAAGTTGGGCCAGAGAACTTGAAACTCACCGCTGCCTTCTCTTCTCCCTCAGGAGGCTGGTTAGAGCAGAGGTGTCGAACTCATTTGTTATGAGGGCCGGAACTGACATAAATGTCACTTTGTTGGGCCGAGCCATGTGCGTCATAAAATGTAACACCAGGTACCAGAGATATAAATTTTATAAAGGACACCGGCAAACCCAATTAACAATATTATTTTTTACTCAAAATACAAAGCAATTGATTCCTAGCAGTGAAAGCAATTGACTTACTGGGGAACCCACAAAAGCCCCAATAGAGGTATTTAATCATATGCAGGACTAGTTTTTTCCCAAAGGATACCATAAAAGGGGGAGTACTTTACATTTCCATACATGCCAGTTGCTTGAGGGCCAGATAAGAGCCCTCGATGGGCCGGTTCCGGCCCCCGAGCCTTATGTTTGAC
>NW_015211351.1:0-1001 GCF_001447785.1 Gekko japonicus | reverse complement strand
ATTTTATCTAACTCTGTACTCCCTTTAATAAAACCTATTTTTCTGTCTTTGGCAAGTTTGGAAAGTATTTGATTTCTTTCCCACCATGTCAGTTGAATATGTTGGGCATCAAGATTTTCTTGCGTTTTCAGTTCATTATTACTGTTAAGCAAACAGTCATATGTTACAGCCCGAGCCTCTGACATCAAACTTGGTAGCACTATGGCTTCTAAGGGCGCTATCCATCTTGGTGTCTTACCATAATATACTAATTTGATTTCATCTACTATTCCCAATGAGAAATACACTCACTTTGTTCTACTGCCTCAGACCAATGCCCACCTGGCTCTACATTTTTTTCTGAAGTGGTACCACCCTGTTTGGCTTTGGATTTCTCTCATCTCACTTGGGCTTCATTCTGTATGCACTCTGGCACACAGATAGACCAGGCTTCCAAGAGATATTTTGGCCTGGCTGTTCCAAGGAAGTGGAATGACTTGCACTTCTCATATCAACAAATACGGGCAGAGCTATACCCAGGGCTGGTGTGAGCATACCCTGAGGTGGGGCAGCAACCAGGGCTCAGGGCTTTCTGGTAGGATCCACTACTATCACACACACACACACGCGCTACCACTTTACCACTGTGCTCCCAGATGTTTACATTGCAAGGGTCACTGGGGAAAGGGCTACAGTCCACGCTGGCAGCTGTAAGCATTGACGGTGGGAGGGCTCGCAAGTGGGCAGACAAGTGGGAGGCGAGTGGATGGGTGGGGAAGGAGGATATGAGAGCAGAGCCTGGGGTTGAGCGGAGGAGGGGAAGGGGGCCCTTGGAACTGTCTGCCTCAGGCCCTCCAAAACCAGGAATCAGCATTGGGTATGTCCTCTCCCCTTCTTTTTTGAAAGGAACAGGAGCATGAGGGGACAGTAAGGTTCCCAGCTCCAAGTTGGGAAATGCTGGGAGATTTTGGGGGTGGCACTTGAGGAGGCAGGGTTTGTGGAGTGGAGGGACTTCAATGGGG
>NW_015211350.1:0-1141 GCF_001447785.1 Gekko japonicus | reverse complement strand
TTCGTGTGCACACACACTTCTTCCGATACCCGAGGGTAGGTTGTTTGAAGCTGGTTGCACCACATGGTCCTCTAGCAACCTAACCCAACTGCTATCTCCCACCCCCAACCCAAAGTGTGTTTAGGTCTGGGATACTGGTCCCAGTTTCCCAAGGACAGTGAAAGTCCCCTAGACCTGGGCCACACTACCTGTTTAAACTAAGGCAAAGAATAAGATCTGGAATCTCCTTGGCACGCAGGAGGTCCCAGGTTCAATCCCCGTCATCCCCAGTTGAAAAGACCAGGTAGGAGGTGATGTGAAAGACCTCTGCCTGAGACCCTGGAGATCCACAGCCAGTCTGAGTGGACAATATTGATCTTGATGGACCAAGAGCCTGATTCATGAGAACATAAAAGAAGTCAATGTAGGATCAGGACAGTGGCCCATCCAGTCCAACACTCTGTCACACAGAGGCCAAAAATACCAGGTGCCATTAGGAGGTCCAGCAGTGGGGCCATAAGAACATAAGAGAAGCCATGTTGGTTCAGGCCAGTGGCCCATCCAGTCCAACACTCTGTCACACAGTGGCCTAAAATGCCAGGTGCCATCAGGAGGTCCAGCAGTTGGGCCATAAGAACATAAGAGAAGCCATGTTGGTTCAGGCCAGTGGCCCATCCAGTCCAACACTCTGTCACACAGTGGCCAAAAATACCAGGTGCCATCAGGAGGTCCAGCAGTGGAGCCATAAGAACATAAGAGAAGCCATGTAGGGGTAGTGAAGGATGGGGCATAAATCCAATCTCTTCTTCTTCTTCGTTCGGGAAGGAGGGCTCCAGAGCAAACTGATTTATGCAGCAGCCAAATTGCTCGCTCACAACTTTAACGCCAGTAGCTTTTGCTCACAAGACTCCACAGCTTAGAAGGAGCATTGGATGTGACGCAGGTCCAACAAGAACTGATTAGAACTGACCTGATGTACCGACCCGAATCCATCCCCTTCTTTCTATCTCCGGGGTCAGAAAGCTCACAGAAAGTCAAGGAGAGTCAACGAACTAGATTCAAGTACCTTATTCGTCTGGATTCCGATAGTGACACCGTCAACTTCTGGAATGTGTGAACATCCTCGAAGGCAGAAATCGTGTGCAGGGTTACCGGTACCAGA
>NW_015211349.1:0-989 GCF_001447785.1 Gekko japonicus | reverse complement strand
GTTTGTGGCTGAACTATGAACTGAACCATGAATCAAACTGCCTGGTCTCTGCTGCTCAGCTGTTTCAGGCTTTCTTGTGCAGCCCTTTTAAAGTTTAAAGGGACTGCAGAAGAATGTCTGAAACAGCTGAGTGGTGGGGAGCAGAAAGCAGGGGTTTAATGGGATTCAGTCCCTTTAAACCCCTGCTTTCTGCTCTACCCATCAACTGCCACAAACTGCTTTAAAAGTTCATGGAAGTCTGTGATGGTGGACTTATCACAAATGTTGGTTCACAAACCACAAATGGGGCAAAATACAAGATGAATTTTACTTTGTGGTTCAGTTTGTGCCCATCATTACTGTTAATCAACTAAACTGAGATAGAATACATAATTGAGAAACCTGTGTAAAATGGATTCTTATTGTAGGACAAGGGGAAAATGAATGTAATTTCTGAATGTGGGGTCTGACATTTCCTCTGACACATTTATATATTGACAGCTGTCACTGTGCCTTCAGCATTATTAGAGTCCTCTGGGGATAGAATCCGGCCCCACAGAAGGCAGCCAACGTTATGCCTCCTGGGGGCTGCCTTTGCTTCCTTGTGAGGAGGAATGGAGGAAGGGCTGTGGTGCAGCCTCAACTCTGAAAGGGGGAGCGGAGCCAGCGCATTATTAAAGGTTGGCTCCGCTCTACCCCTGGTAGTTGCTCGCCTCATGTGCGGTAGCTGCGGCAGCTCCAAGCACTTCAGTAGTTTTTACTACCAGCCCTCTAACATTCTCCTAATCCTAAAATCACCTGATTCAGCCAGCCCTCACGCCTTGCAAGCGTAAGCTAGTGCAGTGAGCGACCCCTTAATGGAACCCACTGCCTTTCCCTTACCTCGCAGCGTAACACAGAAATGCAAGAGTTGGTCCACTGGCACAGGCCATAGCTCCGAATACCCTACCTGAATCCTAAACTCAGAAAACTGGCAGACCACACGAGGCAGCTCTAGTGAGAAATCGCCC
>NW_015211348.1:0-1004 GCF_001447785.1 Gekko japonicus | reverse complement strand
AAATCTACTCAATGACAAATCAATGGGAAAAAGTGGTGTTTTTTAAAAAAATAAAAACAGCCTACTGCTGCCTTGCCAGTGTCCCTGGGTGTAGCTGAAAACTTTGTGTCCTGCTTCTGGTTCAGCTCTGATCCTCATTTCAGTATCCATGCTGTTCCAGGGCTCCACATCACACAGTTTCCCTCCCAGATCCGGAATGACCGGGCTCACCAGGAGGCTGGGTCTGCCTGTCAACAAGGTCTGGGAATCAACCAACAATTATGTAGCCCTAAAGCAACTGCACAGCTGCCAGCTTGTTTGGAAGGAGTCTGGGACATTGGCTGCGCCAACAAGCTCAGCCTGGAAATGGCTCACCAGGATCACTGCAGTCAAAGTTCACCCAGTGAACTCATTCACAGGAAAGAAGAATGGTTCAAGCAAGTTTTCATAGCTTGATTTGCCTTGCAAAATTTACAGCTTATATTCTACGTTTGCATGGTTGAAGGGCACTTGATAAAGCGACCTTTTTGAAGCTCAGCAGGTATGGATTTGGGTGCAAGCCCAAAGAAACCTATGCAGGCTGCTTTGATTTCTGTGATGGGGGTGGGTGGGATATAGAGTGATTTATTCTTTGTCTTCTCAATTATGATGTGAAAATTCTGGCTTGGGCCAGCAATAGCTGCCAGCCACAGCCCTTTGTGCATGAACTGGCACATTCAGACTGTCAGGATGGGCTGAACAGGTGCATCTCAAGGCAGCTAGGGATGGGCACCTAGATGCAGATCTGTACCATTTACACATGCTGAAGGCTACTTCCCCCCCTTGGATCTGTTCGGTGGACAGAAACACGGTTGCATTTAGCGAGTTGTTCCTGAACATTATTTTTTTGTCATAATTCGTCAGTGGAGGATTAGATTTTCAAAAGTGATATTTGAAAAAGTTCAGTTTTGAAATGTTGCCATTGGTTGACTACTCCCTGTAGCTGTCTTCCAGTGTCTGCAGGTTCCTGTGAGAATCTGCAGGCT
>NW_015211347.1:0-1007 GCF_001447785.1 Gekko japonicus | reverse complement strand
GTTTTGTAGGGAGGTGGGTTGAGGGGCGGTGGAAGTGATGTTAACAGCGTGTATCATGGCTTCATGTTTGGGACTGAAGTGCTTCGTCCTCCGTCACCATCCTTTGTATGTATGTTTACCTTATGCCGTTCGTGTGCTAGAATCTTTTTCAGTGAAATTCTTGAGGAGTTTTTTTAAAGGAAGGTAATGACAATCCTTATCATGAGGAGAGTAGGCAGTGCTGCTGAAGCTGAAAAGGGTAGGCAGCACTTGTTGAAAGGGATGCTTGATGGGTTGGATCTGGTTTATCCTCAGAGTTGTAACCAAAACTTCATTCTAGAGCAACTTGGGAAAGACAGGACTTGTCCACTCTTGTTAAGCTCAGGGATTGTTAACTTGACAACGCAAAGTGCTTACATTTTCCTTTCAGTCAATGACCATGTTTGGACATCATTTGAAACTGTGGTTTACTTAAACTAGCGATGGATACTGTGATCATCCAGTTGTGGGCCAGTAATCCCAATCCTTTACATGGTCAGATCATGCCAGTACACTGTAATAATCCCACAGGATGCTCCTGTGTATCTTTATTGCTTATTGTGAGACCTTGCGTGTGTGTCACTTCCTAGTAAAAGACTCCCAAGCAGCCAGTGTTTGGTCTGCAGAAGATTCATGGGTTAATAGTCAATTGTCAATTATCAGTACTGTAAAGTTGTATTTTCTTTGTAGATAGCTTTCTTATACTGGCTCTTTGTTGATCTGTTGTTCTGATATTTTATTTAGATTGGCTCTTGCCAAAAGGTTGCTGGCCCCTTCCACTAGAGGGCCAGTATATAGAGGCTACAACAGACATAACACTCCCTGCCTGTTAACCATGGACCATAACAGAAGGACTGGGGACGGGCTGTAGGGTCATGTTTTTCTTCTTCCTGCGTGTTAAGGCATAATACTACAGCCTTTTTCAGACAACCTTTATAATCGGTTTTGGTACCCGGTTACTGTTATTTCAGACACAACCATTTTAGCAA
>NW_015211346.1:0-1033 GCF_001447785.1 Gekko japonicus | reverse complement strand
TCCTCCTCCTCCTCTTCTTCTTTCCCCTGTTTCACATTGGCTCTTCAGTATCAGGATAATGCACTGAAGTAAGTCTTTTCTTCCTGTTTTATCTGGCCATTTTAGCATGAACAAATTAAAAAGAGATAAAAAGCTACTCTGGTAATTGTACTTTAGGAAATAAGGGAAGGTGTTCTGCTTAATGATATAGCGATTTATGGAATTTAGGAAGCCCGTGAATCCACAGTTAAAATTAAATGCAAGAATGAGATCTGTAGAGAGAAGGATTAGCTGTGTGGGAAATGATTATTGGGTCTTTAGAGGGATCAAGAAAAATATATGACAAAAGAAAGAGCTTCTTGCAAAGGTTAACAGTCTATATAATTGCGATGAAAGTTCAAACTAAGTAACTGCCACACCAGAATGATAGTGGTGTATTAGGACAGTAGCAGTGATTTTGGTTGTGTATCAGCTATGGGCAAGAAGGGTGACATATCCTAGCACATGCTTTTATATGTTTCATTTCCGGGGAACTTCTGAAACCAGAAGAAAACAGTCTTACTGAAGGTAGGGACACAGTCTTATTGAAGGTAGAGTTTCCTTAGCCTCATTTTTGAGGAGTCCTAATTCCTTACCTTATGAGAAGACAAGAGTCACTGGAAAAGACAATCATTCTAGAAGAAGAAAAGAAGAGATTGGATTTATATCCCACCCTTCACGCAAAGTCTCAGAGCGGCTTACAAACTCCTTTCCCTTCCCCTCCTCACAACAAACACCCTATGAGGTAGGTGGGGCTGAGAGAGCTCTTCCAAGAACTGGTCTTTCGAGAACAGCTCTGACAGAACTATGGCTTGCCCAAGATCACCCAGCAGCGGCAAGTGGGGAACCAAACTCAGTTCTCCCAGATTTGAGCCTGCACACTTAACCACTACACTAAACTGGAAGTTGAAGATGCAACATGAGATGGATTGACTCTAAAATGGAAGCCACAGCCCTCACTTTGCAAGAACTGTTTGGGAAGTCATGAATTCTTTGTAGTTGAAGATAAGTCCTT
>NW_015211345.1:0-1120 GCF_001447785.1 Gekko japonicus | reverse complement strand
GCACTTAACCACGACACCAAACTGTGAGCTTGGCTGGAGCCACGGACTGGATCTAACCATCGGCCAATCGGCTGAGTGGCTTTTATGTCTGGAGCTCAGAGACCAGAATGTACTTTTTGAGCAATACGAAACCTCTGCCTTCTGCCCATTACAGGGAGAAGGAAAAGCCTGGTACGTTCTGCCCCACCAAGGGCTGCCACCTCCTGGTAGCACCTGAAGATCTACCGCTATTAGAACTCATCTCCAGATGATCAGGATCAGTTCCCCTGGAGAAAATGGCTGCTTTGGAGGGTGGACGATGCGCCATTATCCCCTGCTGAGGTTAATTTATTAATTATCATATGGCATCGTGTGTCGAATGGCCCGGAGATCCTAAGATTGTCTGGCAACTAGAAGTCCTAGCTCTTTTAGCGTTGTGCACCACTAGGTGGCGAGCTAGACTTGTGTTTAAGACAAGAAACATTTCAGAGGTGGTTGGCCATGGCCTGCCTCCGTGTCGCAGCCCTGGTATTCCTCGGAGGTCGCCCTTCAAAAGGCTGGCCCTGCTTAGATTCCGAGATCTGATGGGATCAAGCTAGTCGGGGTCCTTTAAAAATTGCCATAAGGCCCGTATTTTTCTTCGTAAGCTATATATTGGTAGTTATAGGATTCTTATTATGATTGAGGTTATTTCCAGGATGGTTAGGAATGGTGATACTAATGTGTATCCTAGAATATATAAATCACGAGAAATGATATAAAATATGAGATATTTGAGTTAGAACTAGCTTTTCCTTTTTGTTTTCACGGTCTGCATAGGAAAGGAAAGAAATGAACCCAGAGTCCCTATCTATACCTTGTGGCTAATAGCCACTGATGGACCTCTGCTCCATATGCCTATCTAATTCCCTTTTGAAGCCGTCCATGCTTGTAGCCGCCACCACTTCCTGTGGCAGTGGTAGTTATAGGATTCTTATTATGATTGAGGTTATTTCCTGGATGGTTAGGAATGATGATATTAATGTGTATCCTAGAATATATAAATCACAAGAAATGACATAAAATATGAGATATTTGAGTTTGAACTAGCTTTTCCTTTTCGTTTTCACGGCCTGCATAGGAAAGGAAAGAAATGAACTGG
>NW_015211344.1:0-1008 GCF_001447785.1 Gekko japonicus | reverse complement strand
TGAAGGGCAAGCCCCTGAATCCGCACGTCCAGACTACAGAGATCAGCAGCTGATGGTCGACCGTATCGAACGTGGCCGACAGATCTAAACAGAAATGCCACCTCCTCGATCCAGATGTGTTCTTAATTTAGTTCCAGGAAAAATAATTTTGCCTGAAGAAGACTCTCTTGAAACACGCAGTTTTTGCCTGGGAGGCGTGTCGCTTTGATGCCTGCTGTATCTCTTTTTGGAAAGCGTAACAGCCTGCTGCATCTTTCATCATTGACAACTGCTGCATCTCTCATCAGTCTCTCCTCAGAAACAAGATAGTCTGCATTGAAATCTGTCTCTGTAGCTGTGGACTTTTGTACTATAATGAAAAAGATACACTAGGGTCTCTATTGTATTCAAGTATATTATTTATATCAATATATGAAGATATAGTAGCATAATAGTATTGTGTGTATTGTTCTAACACATACTGATTTCCCACAAGCTACTCCGCCGGTTGTTCCTCCCTTTGCCGGATCGTAGGTGTCAATTTCACACCATATGCTGCACAGCCGCATTTTGCTCCACAGTTTCTTCTGATTTCCCCCGTGTCTACTCAGTCCTCAAAAAACAGGATTGAGTAGACAAGGGGGAAATTGGGAAAAGCTGCGGAGCAAAATGCGGCTGTGCAGCATATGGTGTGAAATTGACACGTATGATCCGGGCAGAGGGAGGAACCAGCACGGAGCAGCAGTTTGTGGGAAATCAGCCACATTTTTTTTCTATGTTTGCCCCACTTGGAGACTGGCAACCCTATTTAAAACACCTCCGCAGAGCTGGAACGGAGGGACCTGTGTAAGGAAAGTGCCACAGTGTCCATAATTTGCCAAGGTGAGAGATGGCAACCCTAATGCCCTCTTCTCACCTTTTTATACCCACTGTACTTCCTTGCCTATACTAATAATGCTTCCTTTTAAAACTGAGGGTTTTTGCATCACTTTTAGGGCATCCCTTTCCTGGATGCTGAAGGCACCTTAC
>NW_015211343.1:0-1108 GCF_001447785.1 Gekko japonicus | reverse complement strand
AGGAGCTCATCATCGGCGGGAGTTTGGAGTCACGTAGGCCCAGGGAAGCTCTTGTCCTCCCAGTACAAAGTCACGTCTCAGACTCACCTCTCAGTGGAGCTTGTGCGGTCCAGAAGCAACAGAGCCACCTGTGAGAGAAGAGGATGATTGGTCAATGTTCGGAGAAACCGGGGGGGTGGGGTAGCTTGTAAAACCAAGATGGAGGAAGGGAAACACACAACCCTCAGCCCCTGAACCAGCTCTGCAACCTACCCCCCAATCTACTGGTTGTAAAAAATCAATTCTTGCTATTTTGCCAGCTTCCATTTCGCTTTAACAAGACCACAAAAACATCCGCTTCTTAGGAAAAAAACCCTTGTAAGTAGAAGAAAAAGAGCAGCTTGGGTTTATACCCTGCCCTTCAGAGTAGCTTATAATTTCCTTTCCCTTCCCCTCCCCCACAACAGACACCCTGTGAGGTAGGTGGGGCTGAGAGTTCTTTCGAGGACTGCTCTTGAGGGAACAGCTCTGAGAGAACTTGCAACTGACCCAAGGTCACCCACTCGGTTCTCCAGATTAGAGTCCACTTAGTGGCAGAGGAGAAGAAGAGTTGGATTTATACCCCGCCCTTCACTTGGGAGTCTCAGAGTGGTTTACCATCTCCTTCCCTTCCTCTCCTCTGCAACAGACACCTGGCTGTGAGGTAGGTGGGGCTGAGAGAGCTCTCTTGAGAACTGCCCTTGAGAGAACAGCTCTGACAGAACTTGTGATTGACTGAAGGCCACACCAGCAGCTGCATGTAGAGGATTGGGGGAATCAAACCCGGTTCTCCCAGATTAGAGTCCGCGCACTTAACCACTACACCAAACTCGCTCTCAGGATTCCCAATAGAGAATGCATGCTTGTTCACAGGGAGAAATGGCGCTACCGAGGGTTTCCAGTTCTGGCTTGGGGAAAATGTGGAGATTTTGGGGGTGTGGGGAGGGACCTCAGCAGGACATAATGCCAGAGCCCACCTTCCAAAGTGGCGTTTTTCCCCAAGGGAACTAGCAACCCTAGTGCAACCTGTTATTCCCTCTGGGCAGGAAAAGAGGTGCAGAAATGTTCCCTCTAAGCTATGGAGCCCTGT
>NW_015211342.1:0-1250 GCF_001447785.1 Gekko japonicus | reverse complement strand
TTAGAGTGCCGGACTAGGATCTGGGAGACTAATGTTCACATCTGCTGTCGAAGCTTGCTGGGTGATCTTGGGCCAGTCATATGCTCTCAGCCTAACCTACCTCACAGGGCTGTTGTGAGAATAAAATGGAGGTGACGGAAATCTTGTGAGTCACTTTGGGTTCCCTTTGGAAGGCAGGTAAAGTAAAGGTAAAGGTTCCCTTGCTCGAAAGCCAGTCGAGTCCGACTCTAGGGTTGCGGTGCTCATCTCCATTTCAAAGCCGAAGAGCCAGCACTGTCCAAAGACGTTTCCGTGGTCATGTGGCCAGCATGACTAAACACCAAGGCGCACGGAACGCTGTTACCTTCCCACTGAAGTGGTACCTATTTATCTACTTGCAATTTCTTGCTTTCGAACTGCTAGGTTGGCAGAAGCTGGAACTAGAGACGGGAGCTCACTCCGTCATGCGGCAACCCGGGTCTCGAACCGCTGAACTGCAGTTCAGCGTCTTAACCACTTGAGCCACCGCAGCTCCTTCGGAAGGCAAGTGGGATGTAAATAAAGTAAGCAAATAAATACCCAGCACATACATTGTAGGGTATCAATAAAACACCAAAGGGAAAGAAGTTCAGGGTTGACCCAGATTTCGTATCTTGTGAAAAGATTTCCTTGGCCAGAAGATATGTGAGCTGTGTACACAGCATCTGAGGCTGGGTCAAAGTTACATACACACACACATATATCAACACATGACGCTCCCTTAAACTGAATCAGACCCTTGGTCTATCAAAGTCAGTATTGTCTACTCAGACTGGCAGCGGCTCTCCGGGGTCCCAGGAAGAGGCCTTTCACGCCACCTATTGTGAGATCTTTTAACTGGAGATGCTGGGGGGTTGAACCTGGGACCTTCTGCATGCCAAGCAGATGTTCTACCACTGAACCACAGCCCCTTCCAGCATATATCTATCTGCTGCCCCCCATTAAGAACTTCAAAGGGTGACCAGTAAAGACCGCAAAATTCAAAAAATTGTTTCATGTGTTCAGACAGCAAATTTAATTCTCTAAAGTTCAAACAATGGCTTTCCCTGTATCAACTCAGTATGTGTCAACACACTGAACTAGAAACTATATTATTTTTACACATAATATTGTCGTGGGATTAAACCTTGCAGGTGGCTAGTGGAAAGTAAAAGTCAGTCACAAAGCCCAGCCACAATTTGTGGATGCCTGACCACACGTATGCCAAGGATACATTTATAGTAAATCTTCCA
>NW_015211341.1:0-1289 GCF_001447785.1 Gekko japonicus | reverse complement strand
TGATGTAACCATTAATTTTAAATTCATGATGATGACCTTTTCGCTTCCCCAAGTTCCTCTGAGCATACAGGGTTGTCTTCTGTGGCCTCTGTGTCTCTTTGTGAGGATAAAAGGGAGGAGATCTCCAGGTGAGGGATGCCATCCTCCAGGTGGAGCCTGGGGATCTCCGAGGATTACAGCTCCTCTCCAGACGACAGGGGTCAGCAGCCCTGGAGGAAACGGATGCTCTTGAGGGTGGAACCTGTGGCACTCTACCCCACTGAGGCCTCTGTCCTCCTCCTCCCCTTCCAGGAGGGGAGAGGGAGTTCTGAGGGGGAAAGGGAGGGAGAAGCCGTCTGGGTCCGTGGGGGGCAGAGAACGGAGGGGCCCGAGAAGGAGCCTCTAAAGAGATCTGCAATCCAGCCCAGCCCCTCGCTGAGGAGAGGCCCTGAGCTACCAGAAAGGGCCCCTGGAGGCCCATCACCGACCATCACGAAGCTGACCTTGGGTGTGGCTCCAGTGGTCTTACTGGACACGGTCCTCAAAAAGGATATGGTGACTCTGGAACAGGCGAAGAGAAAAGTAACCCCGGATGGCTGCAGGGTGAGCGTCCCGACTTAGAAGTGAAGGCAACTGGGGGCTTAGAGGGGGAAAGGGAGTGAAGGGGAGTGACCGAGGCTCACAAACGATGTAGCCTGGAGAAGTGGCTGGAGGGCCAGGGCCGCGTGAAGAGTGCTGGAGAAGATCTGGAAGAGCTGGTTTTGAATCACTCCTTCTGCCCTAGAAGCTCACTGGGCGACCGTGGGCCAGTCACACCTCTTTCTCAGCCTAACCTACCTTGCAGGGTTGTTGTGAGGATAAAAGGGAGGAGGGGAGAAGGATGTGAAGTGCTCTGGGTCCCCCCTGGGGAGGAAGGCAGGGGAATGGATGAGATGAATAAAATTTGTGAAAGTGGCTGATGGATGGAGCAAAGTGTCAGCTCTGCTGCCCTGGTTGGTGGGGGAGGGGAGCTGGCGGAGGGACCCTCTTATTGCCCTGGAGTGTGAACTCCCGATTCCTCCCCGCGCCTCCTCTGCCAGCCTGGCCTTCATGCTTCGCGCTCTCACCTCCCCCCCCGGGACCTGCGGTCGTGACTTTGAGCGCGCGAGGCTTGCACCCCTGGTTGGCTTGCTCCCGTCAGAGGGTCTCCCTCCAAGGGCGGTGTACCTTCCCCCTCCCTGACTGTCTTTGCACAGAAAGTGTCTGGCAGAGACGACCTGCTTCTGCTGTACCCAGTAGACGTGATCCTTCTGGGAGGAACCTTGTTGAGC
>NW_015211340.1:0-1022 GCF_001447785.1 Gekko japonicus | reverse complement strand
AATGCATGCACAAAACTTGAAGCACAAGGATTTAAATGGAAGGAGTTTGCTAGTCACTACTGTGCAGCTGCAATAGGGCAACTGCGTAATTAAAAAAAATCTTTGGACACCCCCCCACACACACATCACAAGTGACATTCCACCCCAATTTAGAAAAGTGTGCTTTTTAAATTGTAGCTGCAGAATAAAATAGACTGGAGGAAAAAGAATGGTGCGTAAGGCGGGCACAGAATCCAAAATCAGGATTAAAGGTTTAGTGCTCTGAAAATCTGCAATAAGATGTGCATGCATAATGGGTCTGTATTAGCCAGTTTCAAAATCAAAATTGACAAGACACAGTGCTATATCCTAAAGGAGAACTTCCTCAGTCAATTAAGTTGGTTTTCTGAACTCTGCTAATAACTGACACAGGAAATGTCTTAACTCTGGCATACTCAAAACAGTAATGAATTCTGACACCCCTGCACATGCTTATTTGGGGGCTTGGCAAACGAAGCCTCTGCAGTTATTGTTTCCAATCGCTTGGAAATTTGGTCTGGTAAGAATAAGTCAGCAATTCAGGAAATGAAATTTGAGTCGGTGTCATCTTCCAGGTTTTTTTCTAGGCCCAATACAAGGTGCTAGCTTTGTTTCTGAAGGCCCTAATAGGTCCTGAATATCTAAGGGCCCGAATATCTTCATTTGTATTGTCTGTCCGGGACCTGACATTAAGGCTACCACCAAGCTGGGAAATTCTTGGAGATTTGGGGAAGGTGGGCTTGGGGAGGGCATAGAGGCCACCCTCCAAAACAGCCATTTTCTCCATAGGAACAGATCTCTGTTGTCTGGAGATCAGTTGTAATTCTGGTAGATCTCAAGGCCACACCTGGAGATTGGTAACCCTACCTGAGATTGCATTGAAGGCCTTCTTTAGGGAACCAGCCTTACCCAAAGTAAGGGCCTTTTCCACTGCTGCCCCCCAACTGTGGAATGACACCCCTCAGGAGTTGAAAGGGACTGTTTCCCTGGTGGCCTGAAGAAGA
>NW_015211339.1:0-1011 GCF_001447785.1 Gekko japonicus | reverse complement strand
GTTCATGTGGTTAAAAAGGAGCTGGATCTGTCCTGTCCTAGCTGAGAAGATTACAAAAACACTGGAAGGGCAATAAACAGTTTTTCCCGGGCAAAAGTATCAAAGGAAAAAGAAGGCTGTATAAAGGCTACTTCTAACCAGCTGACCTTAAGGTTACTAAACTACGTTTCCCACACTCCTTTATATATTTGAAGATAGAGTGCAACTTGCTATGCTATTCTAATCTCTGCCAGGGGCAGCATAATGCCGTTATGACGTTTTATTTAAACAAGCAAGGGGGGTAAAGGGTCCAGAGGTCTATGTCAGGAAGCTACCCTTGCATGGGCCACGGCAGTGAAGCTCAGTGCTTCCATTCAAGCTATCCACATCCCTGGGAGTTTAAACACGCAAGCCGACAGATTGAGCAGGGCTGGCACACTCTCCCACGAGTGGTCCGTAAAGGCCATTCACCTGGAACCACTTGTTACCCTCTGGAGGCTTCCGGATGTTGAACTTTCTGTGATGTGAGAAAACAAGAGGGCTGTACGGATTTGTTCCTGAGCAGGAGTAGGGATCGGTTCCTTAGGGGATGCGCTTCCGGTGTGTTCGCAGCGAGCCCTGTTCCATGCATTCCCTTTGTTCCTGCCCCTTATCAGGGTAATAGAGAAAGCCAGGAGGAAGAGATCGAACTTGATCCTAGTAGCACCGTTTTGGCCTTGTCAAAGATGGTTTCTGATCCTTATGTGGTTTCTGATCCTTATGGAGATCTCCCGGGGCCAGTTCCTTCCCCTACCAAATTGACCGGATTTCATCAGCATCAACCAGGTGTTTCATCACGAGCTGAACTGCCTCAACCTGACGGCTTGAAGGCTTCAGATGAAGGCCTAATATTTTCTAAGGAGGTTAATGACACTCTCCTGGAGTCACACAAGCCCAACACTAGGAGATCCTATGCGTATAAGTGTAGATCATTTTCCCTCTGGGGTAGTGCCAGGTGGTGCCTCTTTGCAGGTCATATTTGATTATTTATTA
>NW_015211338.1:0-1013 GCF_001447785.1 Gekko japonicus | reverse complement strand
GATCTCCTTGTGAGTGAGAATCATTCAGAGCTGCTTTCGTTAACTTCTCTGCTCCGATTTCCGGTTTTGGTGCTTTGATGGCAGGCACACTCCTCCGAAGCTCTGGAGAGAGCGGCCCGTGACCTGGCGGCAGGGAGGGGGTCTGGCTGGTTCTGGACTCCTCCTGGAGCCCTTGGAGGGGGCTCTCAGCCTGGGGTGCTGGGGGTGCCACACCCAAGGCCGAGGCCAAAGGATCGAGGCTCCCCCCTGCCCCTATAGGTCCCTGCCGCTGCGGTACCATTCTGGGCATGGAACGAGCATACCGGACCAGCGAGCAACTGACCGGGTGAAAACAAAAAGAATTTCTCTTACCTGAGGAAGCGGAGCGTAAGTAATATGCCAGCACGAAAGGAGAGGGGGGGGGGGGGGGGGAGCTACCCACCCCTTTAAAATGGCAAAGATTTAAAAGCATTAGAGAGGGCAGAAAGTGGCTGCGTTTGAGCGGATGGCTGAATTTAATCACTACAATGCCAGACTGTTAAGGCATTAGAGCAAATAAACTTCTAAAACTTAAGCGAACTTTTACAAAACATAAACAATGTCTTATCGGGCTGAAAAGATGGCGGCGAAAATGAAGCTTCAACAAGGAACTGCCAGCTCAACACGTCCGGTTTCCAAACCAGAAGTGAACTTTGACTTTGCTGGCATGCTGGATACTGCCTTGCGACCTCTGGTGGCACAGATGACTAACATCAGCAAGACCTTGGAGTCTTTACAAAAACAGCTAAAAGAATCCAATAAAAGAACAGAGAAAGTTGAAAGCAAGACTAAAGCAATTGACTAAACACTGGAAGTTGTGGGAAAAGAAAGATCTTCAGATAAAACTCAACTTTTGCAGCTACAAATGGAAAAATCTTCATACGTGTTGAGATTTCAAGGTGTCCCAGAAGACAAATCCAAGAATCCAGAAGACAAATCCAGAAGACAAATCCAAGACAAAACCAAGAAAGAAATCCTTAGTGAAGCGCTTGCAC
>NW_015211337.1:0-1200 GCF_001447785.1 Gekko japonicus | reverse complement strand
TGTATAGCAAAGCTCAGCCTAGGATATTACTGCAATAGTGCCCATAACATTATTGATAAGCAATTTTGATATTTACACTAGGCTGCCATTCATATATGGAACCACAGCTCTTAAAATTACCCCTTTTAATGTGATAACCCTCAAACATATTCATGCATCTACCCTTTATCATCTTATTAGAATATCAGAGATGCAGAAATTGACATATTTCTTCTTCATCACTACCTCTGTGCATAAAAATAAAGCAACATCAGAGATGCAGAAATTGACATATTTCTTCTACCTCTGTGCATAAAAATAAAGCAACACGTCTAGCATAACTGGTTAACTATTTCACTAAATATGCAAGGTATTCTTGTAGAGATTATTAGTCTTTCCTGTAGTCAGATACCTTGCTTAACATAGACCAAGATGGATAGCCATGTTAGTCTGTCTGTAGCAGGAGAAAAGAGCAAGAGTCCAGTAGCACCTTAAAGACTAAATAAATATGTGGCAGGGTATGAGCTTTCGTGAAGCATGCAGTGACTCACAGAAGCTCATTCCCTGCCAAATCTTTCATTAGTTTTTAAGGTGCTACTGGACTCTTGCTGTTTTCTACTACTAATATCAGTGTTAGATTCAGTAAAGCTAATACTCAGATAATCGTGAAAAAAATTGAAACACTGTGGCTGCGGTCACACACACTAAATAATCCACTTTCAATGCACTTTCCAACTGGATTTTGCCAGTTCACACGGTTTGAAAGAGATTTAGTGTGTGTGACTTCCGCCATAATATAGAAATATAAAATTGTTTCACCATATTAAATGCTCTTATTACATGTAAGTCATGATTTCATTAAACTGTTGGTAAACGTTACTTAAATACATGAAATTTGTGCTGTCATCTGCATACTGTATTCCATGAAATTCATATAATTCAATAGTGGAATAGGAAGGCAGCTTCACTAGCAGGTCTTGTAGTTTTTGGAATAGTTAAATAAAATGATCTATAACTCATACAAGTTTTAACTATTTTCAGATAATATAGTAACTATTCTTTTTAAAGACATCAGGCAATATTATGTCTATTATCTTATGATCTCAAGTTTTAGAATGACAGTGCCATAGATGTGATAATGAAATTATAATTATCTTATGATCTCAAGTTTTAGAATGAGATTGAAATTATGTATTTAGTGCATAGGCAGCATACATTGTT
>NW_015211336.1:0-1018 GCF_001447785.1 Gekko japonicus | reverse complement strand
GGAGATCAATTGTAATAGCAGGAGCTCTCAGGTGCCACTTGGATGTTGGCAACCCTAGTCCAGTCATACCATAGCTATACCTGAGGAAGAAAGCTTTGACTCTGGAAAGTTTATGCCCTGAAAATCTTGCTGGTCTCTAAGGCACTACTAGACTCAAATCTTGCATGTGAAATTTGCTACCCTAAAATGGAATTAGGGCCCCTGGCTTCGGTAGCTTTAAAATCACCACATAATAGCCATTGTGGCTAAATGGTTCCTCCACTTTCAGGGGCAGTCTACCTCTGAATATCAGTTGCTAAGAGGTAACAGTGCTGCTGCCTTCATGTCATGTAGGGTTGCCAGGTCCCCCCTGGCCGCCAGCAGGGGAGGGGGAGTGGAGGGTTGCCCAATCCAGGTTGGGAAACTCCTGGAGATTTGGGGATGGAAAAACCTCCAAAGGAAGTTTAGAAAACTAGTAAAGGGCCAAAAGTTAAAAACATCAATAGGTATGGACAAAAAGTACACGCGTTTATTTCAAAAACATATAAAACCCTTGTAGGGACCCCCAGGAAACTGAAGAGACAGTTTTGGGTCAAAGGGGGGATTTGTAGGACGTGCCCCAGGCTCTAATGTTTTTTTACAAAATTGATTATTGCTGTTTTACAGAAGCCTTTGGGAAGAAATTCTCTGGGAATCTTCTTGAAGGGTTGACAACCTGTTTTAGAACACTAGACACTACTGTATAGTGCCAAGTGATATAAATCATTTTAGTTGACATGTTTTTCTAGCCCTTGTTTCAAAGAGAAAAGGAGTGTTTGTGATGTAACCTTTTAATTAGGAAATTATTGCAGGTATTTTGTCCATTAATTCAGCCAACTTTTAGGACCTGTCAAATGTCTGAAGATTATTATGAAAATCCTGCTGCTTCAAAGGAATGTGTTCTTTTAACTGCAGGTTTTCTGCTTACTCTGCCAATTTTCCAGGTCAAGCTGACCTGGCCGGGCTCCGCAAAGCCAAAGAGCAGGGTTAAGTGAAGTGC
>NW_015211335.1:0-1070 GCF_001447785.1 Gekko japonicus | reverse complement strand
GTGAAGGGCGGGGTATATATCCAACCTCCCCCCCCCATTTAAGATTATCTGGGCTGTAATCTTCTCTTGGCACTTTTCCCACTCTTTTTTGACTGTCCGTCTCTGTTTCTGTTTTGCTTCCAAGATTCTGGTTATCTGTTCAGCGGAAGCCGCCCCCCGTCACAGACCTCCCTTTCGAAGGAGTCGCCCGTGTCAGGTGAGAGCCAAGGTGTCTCTCCGTCGAGCTTGAAATATGGTTGGTGGGAGAAAAGAGGAGTGGGGGAAGGCCGGTTACGGGCCCTCCTCCTAGTGTCAGCTGTGAATGTGTTTTTAATGGAATTATTCTTAATTTTAAGTGTTGTTTTTCATTGCTGTACTGTTTTTACGTTTGCCGCCTTGTGGACCCTGATCGGGCAGAAAGGCAGCGTCAGAATCTTTTCAATTTAAAAAGGGGGGCACGCTGCTTGACTACCTCGTTCCCTGAGGTGCTAGTTTTCTGGATGCAGGCAGTTCACCCCAAAGCGTGAGACCTTTTTGGACCTCTTCGTAGGTGGGTTGTGTAGCTGCGTTTTTACTGTTCTGTCGTGTTGTTTGGATTGAAGGAGGGGTTTTTGTGGTGGTGGTTGATTACTGCAGCTGTTTTGATTATGTCATTGTAGTGTGTTATTAAAAATAACTTGGTGCTGCCTTTCGGACCCGATCGGGGTCCCCAAGGCAGTGCTCACAGAAACAATAAAACATTTGAACAAATGTCAGGGAGGGGCGGTGGCTCAGTGGCAGAGCCTCTGCTTGGCACGCAGAAGGTCCCAGGTTCAGTCCCCGGCATCTCCGGTTGAAAGGATCAGGCAGGAGGTGATGTGAAAGACCTCCGCCTGAGACCCTGGAGAGCCTCTGCCAGCCTGAGTAGGCAATACTGACCTTGATGGACTGAGGGTGGGGAGGGGCTGTGGCTCAAGGTGAGAGCCTCTGCTTTGCACGCAGAAGGTCCCAGGTTCGATCCCTAGCCTCTCCAGTTGAAAGGATCAGGCAGTAGGTGGTGTAAAAGACTTCAGCCTGAGACCTTGGAAAGCGGCTGCCAGCCTGAGCAGACA
>NW_015211334.1:0-1029 GCF_001447785.1 Gekko japonicus | reverse complement strand
AATAAATAAATAATAATAAATTAAATCCTAGGCCACTTACAAGGTCTCATTTCCAACATGAGAATACGTATAAGGAAGTGAACTGAAAATGAGCCATTATACTTGAATTTACAGGCACCCAATGAGGTTGATTGGCAGTAAATTTTGGACAGACTTCTTCATTCAAAGAATGATTGATTTATGGGATTTGCTGTTTCTAGATGTTGTGGTAGTCAGTTAGTTAGAGGGGATTAGACACATCCATGGAGGATTAGCCCATCAACCCACTGAACTTCATGACTATGTAGGGATATGCATTTGACTCTTTCCAAGGGAATTAAAAAAAATTCTGAAGAAATGAAAACAAAGTAATATGTGTAGTCAAGCTTTCCAAATTACTGCAAAAATGAATGCAATATGAACACATTTAGGAATGTAAATTTCTCTACAGTTCAAATCAATGGTCATTGTGACCATTATTCCATTTGCTGGCAGAGGCAAGCCAGATTAGTTAATGAGTTTTACTATCTGGGTATGAGCTCCATCCTGTCAGGCTTCCCAGTCAAGACACTCAGCAATGTTCCTTCAGAAGTTTTAGTTTATTGAGAGCTAGTACTCAGGACACCATGAACACTTGTGTCAGGAATGGCAGGCGAATGTTTTGAACCTTCAGATACACTCCCTTCATACATGACCCCCTGATATAGTAAAGCCAATAGGCAAGCACCTGAAGACGTAAGCAAAAAGCAACAGTTATATTCCCAGTGGGAAAATAGGACCAGGCAGAGTAGAGGCTTCAAGGACATTAGATAGATAACAGTGTGCAGAAAAAGAGGAAAGGGGGATGGGAGGAGGGAGACAAGGAGAGCAACCTACACATTCCAAACCATGGCAGCCGTAGAAGAAACATCCCCTCTTATTTGGTCCCCAGAACATTTTGGACCTAAATATGGAGGATGACCTCTTAACATAAAAAAAATTAAAAATTCCACATATGTGGAGGAATATATATATATAAAAGTCCTTTAAAATCCATTATACAGGTAGCCA